>NC_142010.1:250054169-250276669 GCF_049901735.1 Notechis scutatus | reverse complement strand
TGAGGTCATGTTGCACTGGGCAAGCTAAATCTTGAAGCTGAGTAGTAATATAATCTGGCAGCTCATATTTGTGACCCAGAGTGTCCTGTTTCTTTTCTTAAATTCAAAGCATCCTGAAATAAACTAGAAAAATCGAGGCAACTGGATAGTCTTCAGCCCGTGAAAGGGAAAAGTTCTAAAAATAACATCAAATGGCTGCTCTGGATTCTTGGACCTTATTTTTCTATTCCTTTCCAAACTTCTATTTTTATTTTGGGTACATACAAGCATGAATGTGGGTGTAAGCTTGTCAAACAACCTGATACATGACCTTAATTGTGATGCTTTACTTAGTTAAGTCAGTTTAGAGGAGTGTTTCTCTACCTCTGGAAATATTAGATAGGTAGACTTCAATTCCCAGAATGCTCCAGCCAGCATCTTGGCTGGGGCATTCTGGGAGTTGGTGCACACATTTCAAAATTGTAGTGGTTAAGAAATGCTAGTTTAGAGAGTCCCTGATTCTAGAGTGATTCTGGATGGTTTACTTTGAAAAGAGGGGAGGGGAAGGGAGAGGAGAGGAGGGAGGGAGGAGAGGAGAGAGGGAAGGAGAGAGAAAGGAGAGGAGGGAGGGAGGAGAGGAGAGAGAAAGGAGAGGAGGGAGGACAGGAGAGGAGGGAGGGAGGAGAGGAGAGAGGAAGGAGAGAGAAGGAGGGGAAGGGAGAGGAGAGGAGGGAGGGAGGGGAGGGAGAGAGGAAGGAGAGAGAAAGGAGAGGAGGGAGGAGAGAGGAGGAGGAGAGGAGAGAGAGAGAGAAAGGAGAGGAGGGAGAAAGAAGAGGAGACAGAAAAGAGAGGAGAGAAAGGAGAGGAGAGAGAAAGAAGAGGAGAGAGGAAGGAGAGGAGAGAAAGGAGAGGAGGGAGGAAGGAGAGGGGGAGGAAGGAGAGGAGAAAGGAAGGAAAGGAGAGAGAAAGGAGAGGAGGGAGGGGAGGGAGGGAGGGAGGAGAGGGAGAAGGAGAGAGAAGGAAGGAGAGTAGACAGGAAGGAGAGTAGACAGGAAGGAGAGAGAGAAAGGAGAGGAGGGAGGAAGGAGGGGAAAGAGAAAGGAGAGGAGGGAGGGGAGAGAGGGAGGGAGGGAGGAGAGAGGGAAGGAGAGTAGACAGGAAGGAGAGGAGAGAGGAAGGAGAGTAGACAGGAAGGAGAGGAGAGAGGAAGGAGAGGAGAGAGAAAGGAGAGGAGAGAGAGGAAAGAGAGGAGAGAGAAAGGAGAGGAGGGAGGAGGAGAAAGGGAGGGAGGAGAGGAGAGAGGAAGGAGAGTAGACAGGAAGGAGAGGAGAGAGGAAGGAGAGGAGAGAGAAAGGAGAGGAGGGAGGAAGGAAAGGAGAGAGAAAGGAGAGGAGGGAGTGGGAGAGAGGAGGGGAAGGGAGGAGAGACAGACTACATCACATGGACCACAAAAAAGTATTTTTTAAAAATCTTGTTTTGACCTATCTCCAAGATCGCTGCTCCTGTCAAATGAGGTTTCTTCTAAAGGCAAACTGGTCATGAGACAAGTGTAATTTGCATTTCATTGTATAGGCTTCACTCACAAGCCCTCCTGCTTTAAAATAAAAACACAACAAGTGGACATTTGCCAGCAAGAATCTTTGTTTCTTTTCTTGTTTAGTGAAAATAGTTGGTAATCAGCTCTTTTTAGTGTCTCTATCCAAATGCAATCCAAATGGACCTATAGCTGCGATCCTTAAAAAGATACTGAAAACGGTCCCTTCTCCTCCTACAATTACCACACTATACAACTTGTGGCAGTGTGTATTGGACTCTTGCTGTAAATGAGGGTATACAATCAGGGGTGGGATTCAAATTTTTTAACAACTAGTTCTGTGGGTGTGGCTTAGGTGGTGGACATGGCTTGGTGGTCATGTTATTGACTGGGCGTGGCCAACTCAATATCACTCACATCGAGGCACGCATCTCCTCGCCTGGCCTCTCATGACTGTGGGGATGCTGCAACAGTTGTAAGTGTGAAAAATGGTCATAAGTCACTTTTTTCAGTGCCATTGTAACTTTGAATGGTCACTCCACACAAGCAAAGTACCAGCAAAGGAGGGGGAAAAAACTCCAGAGAAGTTCCTGAGACAGGAAGTCTAGTCCTGCCAAGAATGTAATAAGGGTTAATGCAGAGGCAGTTTTTGTAAGCAACACCAGAATGTTTCCTTCCTGCCTTCCTTACAGGATTAGGCCAGTAATTTTCTTCTAACAACCGGTTCTGTGAACTGCTTAGAATGTTAACAACTGGTTCTAGTGAATAGGTGTGAACTGGTAGAATCCCACCCCTGTATACCATAGTGAGTCAGTGTGGGGTTAATAGTTAAGAAATTGGACCAGAAACAGGCAAAGCCCGGTTCTAGTCCATCTCAGTTATGAAAATTCATTGGTTGACTGAGCCAGTTTCTCTTTCTCAGCCTAACAGTCAATGTGGGGTTATTGGTTCAAGTGTGGACAAGAGACAATTAAGTGTTCAGCCCTAATTTCAGTGTTTGCATCATTAACAGAATACCAGAGTTGGAAAGGACCTTGGAGGTCTTCTAGTCCAACCCTAGCAGGTGACCCTATAGATATAGACCTATGATGGCGAACCTTTTCCACGTTGCATGCGCACACATGCGTGCGCTCTCTCACATGCCTGCACTCATGATGCAATGCGCGCATGACTCCCCTGCCTCTGTGTGCATGCTCATGCAACCCCCTGCAGGTGCACCACACACCTCTGCGCATGTGAGCACGAATTCCCCATGCTGCATGCCTCTGCGCATGCGTGTGGGTCTCTCCGGTGTGTGTCTCCCCCTGCGAATGCGTGGCAAATACCCGACCATCAGCTGGCTGGCGGGGGGTGCGGGCGCATGCGCAGTGGGGCTCTTCCGGATGACCTCTTGCATGCCACTTCCAGCACATGTGCCATAGGTTCGCCATCACGGCTGTAGATCATTCTGGACAAATGACTGTCGGATCTCTTCTTAAAAAACTCCAGTGATGGAACATCCGCAACTTCTGAAGGCAATTTCTTCTTCAGTTCTGGGTCGGATCTCTCCTTGATTAGTTTCCATCCATTGTTACTTGTCCTGCCTTAGGTGCTTTGGAGAATAGCTTGACTCCCTCTTCTTTGTGGCAGCCCCTCAAATACCGGAACACAACTATCAGGTCATTCCTAGTCCTTCTCTTTGATAACTTAGACATACCCAATTCCAGCAAACATTCTTTATATGTTTTAGCCACTAGATTAAGCCACTGTTAGCAGCTTAATACCATATTAAGAAGAGGGGGTCAACTTCCTACAATGGGATGGTTGTAACTGTCTTAACTTCTTGTGTGGAAAACAATATTAATATTGTAGGAAGTTATCACCCACCCCTCTCCTAGAAAAAAATGAAATATCCTAGGAAATATTAAAAAGGCAGAATATTTCCCCTAAAAGGAGTAGAAACTCAGAAGCAGAAGCTCACCCCCACCTTTGTTAATGGGTGGGCCATTAAGGCCTGGGCCAGAATATTTTACATAACACAGATCTACTCCAGGTAGAGCTATAATAGGAATTGCCTAAAGCCTTTTTATTACATCATCATCCAGCAAGGCTCAACCAAGCCTGGAACTCAGGACAGCCTACAGAGTTGCCCCTGCATGGCCTCATGGGAGTCTGACAGCCAATCAGAATACAAGCTCAAATTCAAATCTCAACAGAGGATATAAAACCAGGCACTCTCAGCATCTCAGCCCTTCCTTCTTTGGAGCTCCAAGCCATGTGATCCTGTCCGCCATTAAACCATCTTTCCAAACAGCCTCCATGTTTCCAGTGTATTTTTCCCCAGTTGGAACTGAACCCAGAAGGATTATTCTTCCAACACCATCATCTCCATGGTCTCGTGATCATGATTTGGATGCCTGGCAACCAGCTTGCATTTACAACTGGTCGGATGATTGTGATTTGAGGCTTCCCCAATTAGCTTCTGACAAGCAAAAGCAACAGGGGAAGCCAGATTCACTTAATGACTATGTGATTCATTTAACAATAACATGATTCACTTAACAACCACAATAAAATGGGCTGCAAAAATTGGGTCTGGTTACTTGAGGATTCTCTTAACAACCACATCACTTTGTGGCTAAAATTTCAGTCTCAGCTGGAGTCAAGGGCTACCCGTCTTAAAATAATTGTTAGTAGGATACAATGGGAGGAAATTTAAAACCATGCTATTCAGGGGTGGGATACGACAGGGTTAACTATCGGTTCAGGATTTACGAGGTTCGGTGATTTATGATGTGCTTCCCTGCATGCTGCGAGCTGCGCGCCTGTAAATCGCTGCGTGCAGAGAAGCAGCCTTTGAAACAGCCCTCTTTTCCTGCTTTTTTAACTGCAGCTGTGCCTCGTTCAGCAGCTGAAGTTGAAAAATCAGGAAATAAAGATCAGGTAAGAGCCCGGGTTGGCGAGTGTGCAAAAAAATCAGCAGACATAGAACCGATTCTATGTCTGCTGTTCTTCAGAGCTACTGGCTCTACAGAGGTGGACAGAGCCGGTAGAAACCCACCCCGGATGCTATTTCCCAATATTATTTCTATTGATTGTATTTCTAAAAGTGAGTAGGCCCTGTCCTGTTTCTGGATACATTCCCAAGAATGCTAAGCATGAACGTGTTGCCTTAAGCAACTGCAAGGCTTAAAATATCCATTTGGTCCTTTCAAATTTCCTCAAATTCCCTGAAAGTCCAAAACAGGCCTAAAAACGCTTGGCTTCAATCCACCCACTTCCTCTGCTATGTGCCCATCCATTGTTTTATTTATTTATAATATTGTGGTTTTTTATGAGGCTTTCCTTTGCTTATGTACTCCTTTGTTGTACTATTTATTTCTTTGGGCTCTTTCATCACGGCAAGTGTGAGTGTGTGTATTTCTATACCTTCACGAGTCAAAAAGACTTACTGCATGAGTCAAAAAGAGGGCTGTGAAAATATTTACAGACCCCTGACATCCTGGACATAAACTGCTTCAACTCCTACCCTCAAAACGACGCTATAGAGCACTGCACACCAGAACAACTAGACACAAGGACAGTTTTTTCCCGAATGCCATCACTCTGCTAAACAAATAATTCCCTCAACACTGTTCAACTATTTACAAAGTCTGCATTACTATTACTGTTAATCTCCTCATCACTCCTTATCACCCATCCCCTCCCACTTGTGACTGTATGAGTGTAACTTTGTCGCTTACGATTTATATTTATCCTTTATCCTTACGATTTATATTGAGTGTTTCATAGTATGATTTGATTGCTTATTGTACCCTATGACTATCATTAAGTGTCATACCTTATGTACAACTGAGAGCATATGCACCAAGATAAATTCCTTGTGTGTCCAATCACAGTTGACCAATGAAGAATTCTGTTATGTTCTATTCTATTCTATGCTGTGCTGTGCTGTCCTATTCTACCATACTCCAAGATGTGATTTCATTGACATGTGCTTACAAAGAACAGTAGTTGCAGGGATGAAAGAAACACTAAAATCAGAGGGATTGTTTCAAAGCCAAATGTTGGGTCTCAACATTTCTGTTGCCCTGTTTTGGGCTTATTACAGAAGTGTAGGAAGTTAGTACTCGCCCCTCCTAGAAGAATGAAATATTTTAGGAAATATTAAAAAGGCAAAATATTATATTTCCCCTAAAGGAGAAACATGTTTCTAAAGACAGAAACTCAGAACTTCAGCTCTCTGCTCCCAGCAAATAGTTGGTGCCCATTGAGACTGGGCCAGCCTATCTTGAAGACAAAAGACCTTCAGTTCCAGGGCGATGGGATTACGACATGACCCCCCAGGACATAATAGGATTATCTAGCAGCAGGGCTCACGGCATTGCAAAATCACCTGGGGACATTGCATCACCCTCCAGGCTTCAACCAAACTTATCTCAGACAAACTCCTAGCATGGGAGTCTGATAGAATACACGTTCTTGCACAGGAACAGGAAGCTCAAGAGAAGGTATAAATAACCCACACTCTCCACTTCATGTGGTCAGCTGCCCAGGACCTCAAACTCATGTGGTCCTGTCCATCAATTAAACCATCTTTCCAATCAACCTCCATGTTTCCAGTGTCTTTCTCCCCCACTTGGAACTGAACCGGATGGACATTTCTTCCAACAGGAGCAAAACGTCACGTGATTTGCCTGTTCCATGTTTCAGTGGAGGCGAAGCACTTCTCCATTTCTGCACAGCTTTGGTAAGTCTGTCTTTTTGTGAAGTGAGAGGGAGGTAGATTTACCCCTCTGTTGACTCTATTCCTGGGGCACAGCTGGCCCAGGCATGTTATTCAAACCCCAAATAACCCTGTGTGTTGTATGGATTAAAGCTAATCCCCTCTAATCCCGCTTCTGACTGGGTTAGCAGATTTGCGTAATCTACTCACCCTCTTTAATCTCGTTAACCGTACCTTATGAGGACAGCCACTGCGCTAAGACCGAATGAGCTCTTCTTACTGTGCGCTACATATCCCTACTCCACAAGATCTGATAAATCTGTTTCTTTCTTAAGCAGCCATCCCTAAAGCAAATTTATTTTTTTTAAAAATCAAAGCAAAAAACCCAGAAGGTTCCGCTGGCCACATGCAAAGGATCTCTTGATATCCAGGCTCTCTTTTTTTCCCCCCAAACAACAATATTGGTGTTGAGATCAAGCGCTCTTTTTTTAAAAGAACATTTTTATTTGGATGTATCTTCTACGAGGAAGTGGGGGAGACATTTCAATAAGGTTGAGAAAGATCGCCCAAAGCAGAAACATCTGTCATAACAATAAATAGACTGGCTGCTAAGCTGAGTAGTGAAAATAACAGCAGCTGACTGGATTTTTGTTTTAACCACTGGAGAGGCTCATGTCTGTCAGAAAAGGCTGGGAGAATCCATAGCTCGAAAGCTCATCCTCATATTGTTATCTTTATATACCCTTTCTGATGGATTGGAACAATGGCATGTACAATTTTTTAAAACACGTATTGCAGGCATGATAGCAATAGCATTTAGACTTGAAGGTAAAGGTTCCCCTTACACTTACGTGCTAGTCGTTTCCGGCTCTAGGGGGCAGTACTCATCTCCGTTACAAAGCCGAAGAGCCAGCGCTGTCTGAAGACGTCTCCGCGGTCATGTGTCTGACATGACTAAATGCCAAAGGCGCATGGAACGCTGTTACTTTCCCACCAAAGTGGTCCCTATTTTTCTACTTGCATCTTTACATACTTTCGAACTGCTAGATTGGCAGAAGCTGGGACAAGTAACGGGAGCTCACTCCCTTACGCAGCGCTAGGGATTCGAACCGCTGAATTGCCGACCTTTCTGATCGACAAGCTCAGTTTATAGAGTCAGCATAGTGGCCCCAACAATTTGGGTCCTCAAAATGCATATAAAAAGGCTTTGTTCAGAGGCAGAACTTACAACAGCTCATTTAGTGACCATTCAAAGTTACAATTCACTGGAAAAAGTTACTTATGACCATTTTTCACACTTACGACTGTTGTGGCATCCCCATATTTATGACAGTTGCAGCGTCCCTGGGGTCACATGATCCCCTTTTGCAACCTTCTGACAAGCAAAATCAGTGGGGAAGCCAGATTCGCTGAACAACGGGGTCGCTAACTTAACAGCTGCAGTGATTCACTTAACAGCTGTGACAAGAAAGGTTGTAAAATGGGCAAAATTAACTTAACAAATGTCTCACATAGCAACAGAAATTTTGGGCTCAATTATGGACTATCAATAAACAGTTAAAATGACAGATTCAGTCCAGAGGTGGTATTCAGCAGGTTCTGACCAGTTCTGGAGAACCGGTAGTGGAAATTTTGAGTAGTTCGGAGAACCGGCAAATACCACCTCTGACTGGCCCCGCCCCCATCTATTCTCTGCCTCCTGAGTCCCAGCTGATTGGCTGGGTCTTCTTTTGTTGCCCTGCACAGGAGAGCGGAGCTGGAAAGCAGGTTAGTGGGGTGGGGAGGGAATGGGGATTTTGCAGTATCCTTCCCCTGCCATGCCCACCAAGCCACGCCCACCAAGCCACGCCCACCAAGCCACACCCACAGAACTGGTATTACAAAATTTTGAATCCCACCACTGATTCAGTCCCTTCAATGAAGCCATACATGATTTTTAAAAAGGATCTTCATTCATGTGTAAGTAATCCTTGATTTATGACTGTATTTGAGCCCGGAATTACGAGCATAAGTCATTAAGTTGGTCATCATGTGGCCATGCCTAATTTTATGACTTTTTTCCAGTCGTTAAGTAAACATAGTGTTTCCTTAAACAAATCCATGTTATCCAATGGGTGTTTTTTTGCAGGAAACCAGAACGTCAATTCCCAGAAAAAGGCATTGTAAATTGCAATCACAGGACCGAAGGATGCTACAAACCATAAATGTAACCCAGTTGCCTAGCCCCCAAAATGCCATCATGTAAGCAGGGAATGCCCATCAGAACTTCAAATCTGGTTTGTAAGTAGCCATGGGAGGTCGATTGTAACTTTGAATGGTCGCTAAGCAAAGACTTAAGAAAAAGGTTAAGGTGTCCTCATGGGTTTTACTCTGGTTTCCTCTTCAGGTTGTATAAATCTTTCACCTTGCTAGTTGTGACCAACTTTAGGGGATGGTGCTCATCATTATTTCTTAAGCCAAAGACCCTGTGTTGTCTGGAGACATTTCCACAATCAGGTGGCTGGCATGACACCACACTGCAGCACGAAGCCTAGGGTGAAACACAGAATGTTGTTACCTTCCCACATTGTTTTATGCGGTGCCTATTCATCTACTTGCAATGGCATGGTTTCAAACTACTAGGTAGGCTGGAGTTGGAACAAGTGATGGGAGCTCGCTCCATCTCGTGGCACTCGGATCTCAAACTACTGAGCTGTAGATCTTGAAACAGAGTGTCTCAACCATTAAGTCCTGTTGTCCCAATAGAGAGGTCTGTTGTAACTGTCAAGGTTCCAACTGACAAACCCAACTGAGCAATCACCGACGACTCGATCCGGTCTCTTAATGCAAAGCTTTATTGAGTACATCATTTTGGCGTGGATTGAAAGCAAAACCAACTCTAATTAATTCCCATGGTCTTCACATAATTAAAGAATAGAATTTCCCTCACCTCATTTGTATAGGTCATGTTGTCCAATTAGATGTTTAAGTATTGTTATGAAAACTGTCCAGGTCTTTCTCGAACATCTGGTTAGATGACCTTGGTTCCCATGGGACAATTTCTTGTTACCACCTGGAACTGGCATTCTGTAAGTGGCTTCCCCTCCCCTGCCTGTCTTTGTGGCAATCTGAAAAGCAGCAACGGCTGCGACACAAAATCACACTTTGAACTTGACAGTAACTTTGAATGCTTGTTAATCGTAAGTCAAGAACTACTTTAGTCATGGATGGCATCTTGACTTTCTTTGACCCTCTCTGTGGACATCCCTCTTTGTAAGTGTCAATCCTGATTCCCCATCTTTTATAAGCTTTGTAGGTGCTAACTGCCCCAATTTATCAATCAAAATAGATTTCTCAAGGAATCAAAGCCAACAGTACTGTAAATAAAACCGCTATGTGCTGTTCAAGGTCTTCTGAAGTAGCTTCTGGCCTTGCATGCTTGAAGGCACATACATTTGGGAAGTGTTGTGGTTCGCCGGCAGCCTGTGCAAATGGCAGTGGAATCAGACAGTGGGGAAGAACGGGGACCAGTCCTAGAGTCTGGAGAGGACTTGGATGAGGGTCCTGAGTCTGATGCAGAGATGGAGCCAGGACCATCTGGGAGTGGTGTGGTGACTCCAGAGCCTCCGGACTCTGGCAGCAGCAAGGCAGAGGATCAAGGGGAGCCTGTTCCCAGTGCATGTGTGCACAGAGCTGCTAGAAGGCAAGAGCAGCTGAGACAAAAGGGGCGACTCGGGAGTAAGGCTTGGAGGTAATTGCCCTTCCCTTAAGGTATAAAGGAGGTGCAAAGGTAGAGAAACCTTTGCAGGAAGCAAAGTCATTCATTCACTCTGTTCAGATTAAACCTTGAAGCTCTGTGTGGACTTTGTACTTTGGTTGGTTTTTTACAGTTAATTTGGCACTTTAGTTGTTGGCAGCAATTCAAAGGAGATAAAGGTGGGTGCTTATCTCAAGGGACTGTTTGGGACTCATTACAGGCTGGGAATGCACATAATCCCCAGCGCTGAATAAAACAAAAGTTGTTTGGACTAAGCGGTCTCCGGAAGCCTTGGTCAGAACAGGGAGCAAGTCCATCTGTCTCCCAGTGCTGATAGTCACTTTCAAGCATGCATTCTTCATCTTCTTACGGTTCCTAATTTTTTCAGACAGACAGACTCGGATTGGATGACCTTTTAACAAGAGCATCCTTTCCGTTCCTCTTAGACATGCGATGCAGATGTGTGGGATTCAAGTCGGAAAATTCCTCAGCTAGTATTGCCAAGGGGAGATTGATTGAAACTGAAGATTGTTCTTAGCAAAGCCAGACACAGGGTCAACCTTGCTAGCAACGAATGGATGTGTGTTCTAAACAATAACCAATTATTTGGCTTCTCAGATTCTGGATTGGTAGCCTTGCAACACTGGCAGGATATTAACCAGGAGTCATATTTGCATCTGCCAGGTCTGACAAAGTTGGCATCTATTGAACGGAAAAGAACTCTCTCACCCAAAACCCTTGGAACCCCAGCTTTTTGAAACAGAAGACATAGTCTAAAAGAAAGTGAAATAAATAGATTTTAAAATAGAATCTGTACGTGCCCATTTGGCTCTGCTTTGACGAGCCTTATTTCTTGAAAATTTGATATGCTGATTTCTCCAAAATTCCATTGTATCTAATTTGAAAGCCAAATGGATATAGTTATTCCAAACAACCCAAGAAGGGGTTGCCATATTTGCTTCGTCTTTAATCTGGATGTCACTTATGACAGATTGATCGAGGAAGGCCTGGTACATTGACCCGTTGGAACTCCAGAGCCTTCAGCTATTTTATGTGGGAAATCTTGCTAAAATGAACTCCCTTGGGAAAAGAAAAGAATATTTATAGACTGAAAATGGAGAAGCCAGTCTTCATTTCTCTCTATGGTGATGTTCGTACAAAGTTCATTCCAAAATGAAATGGCAGCCGACGGGACTTAAAGAAATGCACAAGAGAGTATGAGAGAAATCAATCTTGTTTTCCACTGACATGTTGTAGACAAGCATCATTTTCCATATGTGCAAGTGGATATTGTCTGAATGTTAGAGTCAAGTGAAGTCATCTGAAATCTTTATTCTTACAAAAGGGAATTCAGATTGGGATTCTAAATTACTATCCTTTTTTAAAAAAAAAAAAACCCACATACACAGCTTGGAACAGTTCCTAGTTCTTTGAAGATAACGTTCACTCCCTATATTTTATATAAAAAAGACACAATTGGCAAGACCAGATTTATCTACATAGCAATAATATCGGCTATGATGTTATTGGTCTGCATATGATTTGGAGAGTACACCCATTTTGGGCATCAGGTTTTAAAGATCAGGTGCAGGAAATTTGATGAGATCCATTGATGTTTTCCCAATCTTGAAAAGGATCTTTCCTTAGGATTTCCAATCTTTTTCTGATTGAACATTGAAAATATACAATAGCTGCTAATATTACGCAAGGATTGCTAATGAGATACTTCTAATAGATGATTCGTATTGGCTATATTTATCATACCTACTTCCCTTCTTTTAGGAGTCAAAAAGAGGTGATCATGGTTGACCCAATAAGGCCCAGAAAACCACTCCAGTGTTAATTTGTTCTTTTTGAGGGTAGTCCTCAACTTACATCTAGTTGTTTAGTGACTATATTAAGTTAAGACGGACCTATCAAAAGGTACTTACGATCCAGTTCTGAAATCCCAGTGACCACACCCTTCCATGGTCACATGACCGCATTTCAGCCACTCAGTAGCCAGCAGGCATTTGCAGCATCCACAGCTCTATGACCACGATTTACAATGTTTTTGCTAAAAACTGGCACTTACTTGTGGTTTTCAGCAAAATCGCCCCATAGCGAATAATGGGTTCGCTTGAGGATCATTGCTTTTGCTTAACGACCTCAACATTCACTTAACAACTACAGAATCCTCTTTGCTCAATGACCACTGTAAAGAAGACTTTAAAAAATGAATCTGGTCACATGGTGAACTGCCTTACAACCATCAAGATTTACGACTGTAATTGGCAGGATCTATTAGGATCATAAATAGAAGACCAGTAATCCCAAAACAGAGATGTAGAAAGTTTATGTTATTAACTGTTTGCTCCTTTCACTTGTTGCCATGGTCAAGAAAATCAAGAAGAAATGGATGGAAACTAACCAAAGAGAGAAGCAACCTGGAATTAAGGAGAAACAGTGAGGACAATTAACCGGTGGAACAGAAGTTGCCTTCAGAATTGTAGGTGCAGAACTGGAGGAAGTGACATCATTTCAGGAAGTGATGAAACGGGCCTATTATTCGTCCTGCGAAGCCTGCAGAGGCCTTCCTCAAGCCTCTGGGAGGCCAAAAAAGGCCTCAAACTGGCCAAAAATCAGCTGTGAGGCACAGTGCAGGTAAGGGGTGGGATTGCACACGCATGTGCAGGGGATGTAGGGCACGCATTGCCTTCTGAATGCTGGCACATGAGTGCACACACAATTTTTGGCACAGGAACCCAAAAGGGTTAGCCACCACTACCCTATAGGTTCCCCTGAATATAAGGATTCTCCAGTATCACAGTTCCCATATATATTCTCATAATTAGTCAATGTGTCAACTGGCCAATCAAAACTTGGCCAACGTGACCTTGGTGCGTTCTCATACCTCTTCGTACTTTTTGTGCAGAGTGCCATTACCTCATTCGGTTCACATGGAAATAATCTGCTGTTTTGGGAGTAATAACTTATGTTTTCTGCAAATTTTTCATTCTGGTTCTTTTCCACATGCTTCATGAGAGGAAACCTTCCCAAACAAACCTCTCTGCCTTTTAAAAATTTCTTTGAATGTTTATTGGATGAGGGAAATCTCTGAAGACTCTGTTGGTGGTGGTGTCGATGTAAATATGGAACCCGTGGTGTGACGATGGGAACATGTCAAACTAAGACTTGAACGAACAAGATGTCAAGAGTCTGTAGAGATTCTCAGTCACCCAGGTCATGATTGTCAAGAGTGTTCATCCCAAATTGTGTAGCTAACATATCTGTAGAAGTCTATCAGAGCTGAAGAAGTTTCTTGGATGAGAAGCAAAACATCTTCCAAAGAAAAATGAGAAATCTACAGACTTTTTAGCTATACAATTTGGGATGAACAGCCTTTGAATGGTGGGAGTAGGAATGGATTTCCAGAGGAAAAATTGCAGACTACAGGAACCAGGAACATGAGACTCAGGTGGCCCTGAGAACACAGATAACCCTCCAAGTGCTTCAACGACCCTCAAAAAGGATGCAAATGACCAGCTGTCTGCAACGAATATAAATCCTTCCATTTCCCACCATCCTATCAGAGCTGAAGAAGCTTCTTGGATGAGAGGATGAAAGTCCAGTTTCCTCCTGAAAAAGCACCTTTGGGACAAGATCTCAAAAGCTTTGAAGCTTCATTCTACTGAATGAAAAGTGTGGCCCATCCAATCAGTTCAGGTTACAGGTAGTCCTCAACTTATGACCACAACTGAGCCCCAAATTTGTGTTGCTAAGTGTGACACTTGTTAAGAGGATTTCGCTTCATTTTACAACCTCTCCACAGTTGTTAAGCGGATCGTTGCAATTGTTAGGTTAGTAACACAGTTGAGTAAATCTGGCTTCCCCGTTGACTTTGCCAGAAGATCACAAAAGGGGATCATGTGGACTCCAGGACACTGCAACCGTCATAAATCCGAGCCAGTTGTCAAGCGTTTGAATTTTGATCACATAACGATGGGGATGCTGGAATGATCGTGTGAAAAAAATGTCATAATTCACTTTTTTCAATGCTATTGTAACTTTGAATGGTCACTAAATGTATGATTCAGAGGTGGTATTCAGCGGGTTCTGACCAGTTATGGAGAACTGGTAGCAGAAATTTTGAGTACTTTGGAGAACCGGCAAATAACTCCTCTGACTGGCCATCTATTCTCTGCCTCCCGAGTCCCAGCTGATCAGCTGGGTCTTCTTTGGTTGCCCTGCACAGGAGAACGGAGCTGGAAAGCAGGTTAATGGGGTGGGGTGGGGTGGGAATGGAGATTTTGCATTATCCTTCCCCTGCCATGCCCACCAAGCTACGCCCACAGAACTGGTAGCAAAAAAAAAAAAAAATTGAATCCCACCACTGGTATGATTGTAAGTCAAGGACTACCTGTATTAGCTGTTCCTAGCATGTAGCATATAAATAGCATCTAATGAGTTATTCTGTTTGGGGAAACTGCTAGCTATTTCCTCCTTCTCCCCCTTAGAATATAATACATAAATGGTCTTCCAGTTTGAGCTTCTTCGACGACAGACCAAAACCTCGTCTCTGCGAGGCTTCGATTCCTGCTCGCCACTGGAGCGCCCCGAGCTGGCTGGTTTCGGGGCTAAGTCACCCCGTAGAGGTGGTGAAGAGAGGGGAGACTGCCTGCAGGGTTGAGGAGAGCCGCATCTCTCCTCCCCAGCTGGCCATTACTCCCTTTCCCGAAGGCGGTTGTAGCAATGGTCAGAAATGGCCACCACAAAGAAGAACTCGACCGGAAAAGAATGTGTAGGAGGAAGATAAGAGAAAGTTTTGGTTGACCGGGTCAAACAGCAAAAGCAACAAATAAGGTACCCTGGAATTGAAACTGTTAAAAAACAATAACATTGTTCCCTAAGAATATTTTTAAGCTGCGAAGGAGAGAGAAAAGGGAAAAGATTTGGGGTTTTTTTCCTCCTTTTCCTATACTGACAGCTAAGAGACTTAAGCAAGAAATTGGAACACTTTGACATTAATAGGCATTTAATGCTGAAAATAAAAAGTCAAAGGGATAATAAAGATTTCTGGATAATCAAAAGCTTTTGAAAACAGGAAAGGAGAGAAAAAGAATAAAAGGGCAGGATCTGGAAGGGAGGAGACTGCCTGGAATTAAAAAAGAACTTACAGCAAAATCTCAACAAGACTTCCAAAAGATACATTCTAACTGAAATATCGCAACAAAAACCCCAGGAAGAGAAAGTGGCAAAAGAAATAAGAAGATATAATTCGGGACTATTTGGTTTACTTGATGATTTCTGGATTTTTGGTTATTGTATTTGAATGACTAAAATCAATCGGGTGGTTGTTTAAAACTGTTTAAAATGGCTCCACTTTTAGAAGAACTGAAAATGGAACTTAAAAAGTACAAAGAAGATGCACAAGAAGGGAGAGGGTTCTTTTGGCTTTGTATTTCAGTTTTTAGAAATGGAGATTTGGAATTATGAGAAACAACAAGAAATGCCTGCAGAACAAGAAGATTGCGACAAAGAAGAAGCCATCTTTAATGAACAAGTAATCTTAGGTGGGGGGAGGAAAGGGGGAAAGAGAATGGAAAGTTTAAGATTGGGAAAAACAACTCCCCCGCCCCCAAAAAAAATAGAGTGAAAAATAAGTATAAAATCAGAAAGCAACAGAAGAGGGAAATGCAGAAGAGAGAATTAGAAGTAGAGAGACAAGGGGTAAAAAGGGAGGGAGAAGATAAGAAGGAAGAAAGAAAGGAAAAGAAGTTATAAAGGACAGAAACAAAATACAGAGAAACAGGGCCTATTTAGAGATAATTGGTGAAAATTTAATGGAAAAGGGGATTCTGCAAAGGTACATAAGGTAGTATTGTTATATTAGAAACAGAAATAATTTTAGAAAATATGAAACAATGTATGATTAAAATGTTTGATAAAATAGCTATCGTAATTCAGTGGAATGCTTGTCAATAAATAAATGTAACAAAATGAATATTTAATGATTTACAAAACATATGTGAAGAGAAGGGAAAAATTAATTATGGAGATTATATGTGTCTTTAAGGAAGTATGATATTTAATTGAAAAGAAGTGTTAAAGATGTTAAGATTTTAATGATTACTAATGATAGAACTGAATTGGAATGGAATGAGGGTTTATAATTACATATATTTATAATCCTTTTATTTTTATTTTTTTAAAGAATATAGTGTGTATTATAAGAATGTACCAAGCAGAATTCGATTGGAAGTTATGTATTATGTATTATATTGAAGGTCATAACCTTAAGGTATATGTTAAAGTTTAAGTAAGAGTCGAATGGATGTAATTAAAAGATATAAAGGTGTCATACTCCAATTAGTAACTACAGGAGAAAATCTGTTTACTGAGAAAAGATAATATGAAATTGAAACAGAACAGACAAAAGTATAAATATAATGATTTGAATTGAGATGAGATGATCAAAATAAAATTGAGAAAATTAAAAGAGGGGAAAAACTATATAGAAAATGTAGAATAATATAAGATATGGAATAGAACACAAAAAGGAGCATGAAATTGAGTTTTGTGTCTGTATAAAGAAGTTCAACCCGGGACCATGCTGTTTTCAAAAAAGATGTTTTACTTGTATTTTGTGTGTGAAAACCCAAATAAAACTTTATTTTTTAAAAAAAGAATATAATACATAAATGAATCCATATATCCCAGCTCTACTAAATATAACTCATTGCCTGGTGCTGAAATCTCTTTGATGGGTCATGATCCAGGGTTGCTTTCCTTGATGAATACCAGAATCCTCCCCTCTGTTCCACAATGGGTTTTGCACAAGGGTGAAAGGAAAGCTGTAGTTTCCATTTCATCTGCAACTCCTTCTTCGCTTGACTCTTCTCCTGCACTTTTTTTTTTCTGGGGTTGGGGGTGGGTGGAAACTTCACATCTTGCTTATTATTACAGATCGAGCAGACTTGAAGGGGAGAGGAGGGAAAGAAGGAAATGGGAAAATGTGATAAATGACAGCAAGCATGTCTAAACACGTAATATATCAAGGAAAGAGGTGGTGGCCAGATATTAGAAATAGAAAACAGGAAATGAAAAGACACGCGGTCTGATGTTTTCTCATTCCGAGGCTTCCACTAGATTGTAGCTTTGGTTCTCAGAGTGCAGCCTCTATGGGCCTTCCTGGCAAACTTTGTGAGAACTGCGTGTGATGGATCTATCCAAAGGCCCACATTTCATTGCCTCTTTCGCATAAGCAGACTGGTAGGATTTGATTGGAGTAGATATCCCCCCCTTTTCCACCAAAGAATCCCTAATGAGGAATCAATGAAGGAAAGAATCAATGAAGACAGCAAACATTTGAATGTCTTCGAAGTATTTTGATCGAATTCATTTCAGAATTAATGGCTGTCCTATTCCCTAAGCTAGTGTTTCTTAACCTTGGCAGCTTGAATAACAGAATAACGGAGTTGGAAGAGAACTTGGAGGTCTTCTAGTCCAACTCCTTGCTCAGACAGGAAATCTTGTACCATTTCAGACAAATGGTTATCCAGTCTCTTCTTTAAAGCCTCCAGTGTTGCAGCATTCACAACGTCTGGAAGCAAGTTGTCCTACTGGTTAATTGTTCTAACTCTCAGGAAATTTCTCCTTAATTCTAGATTGGTTCTTGCCTTGATTAGTTTCCATCCATTACTTCTAGTCCTGCCCCTTAGATATTGGAACACTGCTATCATGTCACCCATACTCCTTCTATTCATTAAACTAGACATACCCAATTCCTGCAACCATTCTTCATATATTGGAGGTATATGGACTTCAACTTCCACAATGTGCTGGCTTGGGAATTCTGGGAGTTGAAGTTCACACATCTTCAAGTTGCCAAGGCTGAAAAACACTGCTTAACCTGACTGTTTGTAATGCTCTCAATCAGCACAGCCAACGCTTTCTTAGTTATGGAGCATAGTTCTCTTTTAGTCATAATTAGCAATGGTTTATCAATCAGCATGCTATTTCTCTTTCCATTCCTCTTTCTTGCTCTGATCAGCTTCAAGGCAATACAGAATTCACGATTGCAAAGCAAGTTTGAAACCCTCAGTTCGTCTAGCTTTGCATGGAAGTGTTATCAGAAGAAATCCTAAGTCACTTTCTTTCCCTGGTATATGTTCATTGATGCTCGGTATGTTTTCTGTTTCAGTGTTTGTCAGAATATTCATGAACTGGCAGAGACATGGTAACAAGGTCAGCCAATGAGAGCTGAATTAGAAACTGAAACTGAGGGAGCCTGGGCGTGGCCTGCAGCTCTGTGTGCTGTGCTGAGAACTGAAACTAATCTGCTCTGAGCTCTGAAGCTGCTTGCGTTTTTGCTTGTAAGAATCTACTATTGGTATTGTACATTTTACTCATATGTATTATGTATATAAAGAAGTTAACAAATCCTGCTGAATCAGTCATCTGTGTGTGCTTTCTGGATTTGAATTTCTGCTGCAAACTCTAACAGAGTTTGCATTCTTATGATGATGTGGTAGCATAAGATGAAGGCATATAAATAAGTAAAAACCTATTTGTACTTATAATTTCCAAGTCCAACAAATAAAACTCTTCAGTATCAAAATCCACAGATTATCATTCAAATTTTTAATCCTGATTTGTTGTTTTAAAAAAAGAGTTAATCCAAAAATGAAGATCTTGTCTCATTTATTCAGAGTTTTCTATTTATTCAGCATGCTATCAGGCAAGCAATAGGCAGCCGCATATAAACAATTCCAGAGCATGCATCTATTGTACAAGAAGAGCAACAAGAATGATCAGGGGATTGGAGACTAAAACATACAAAGAACAGTTACAGGAATCGGGTATGTCTAGTCTAATGAAAAGGAGTAGGGAAAATACTGTATGATAGCAATGTTCCAATGTTTGAAGGGCTCTGACAAAGATGAGGAGGTCAAACTATTTTCCAAAGCACCAAAAGGCAAGAAAACAGATGGAAACTAATTAAGGAGAGAAGCTATCTAGAACTAAAGAGAAAATCCCTAATGGTGAGAACTGTCAACCAATGGAACAGATGTTGCCTTCAGAAGTTGTGGGTGCTTCATCATTGGAGGCTTTCAAGAAGAGATGGGACAACCATTTGTCTAAAATGGTACAGGGCTTCTCCTGCTTGAGCAGATGGTTGGACTAAAAAAGACCTTCCAAGGTCTCTTCAAACTCTATTATTCTATGTTCTATGTATGCCAGGCTTTATTGAAGTTGTTGAACGAAAGCAAAACAAAAAGCATTTAAAAAACCATTGGGAATCAGAAAGTTTTTAAAAATCAGTAATGGGAAGGCTTCTCTAATTTCATGTTGCTTATCCCAATAAATGGTGCAGGGGGGGGGGGGCAGAACCTGATTCAGTGCTGCCCAATCTCGAAAAAAATATTTTTAATTTTTTTTTTAAATAAAAAAACCTGCATTAAGTTCATATTATACAAGTAGATGAAACCGCTGATGGGGTTCACTGAAAACATTTAACATTGATTAAATTTAAAGTGTAACCACATGCAGAATGTGAAAACCCCAGGACCTCCTAAATGAAATCCAAATGTTTCATTCAGAAAGTACATTCTTTTTTCCACATTGCCGGAATCCATGGTAGCTTTCAGACTTTTGAGGAAGAAGTCAGTTCTGAGCTTCCGAGGGAGAAAAAAGAATTACAGGATAAATGAAATCTTGAAAGGCAGTAGAAATGAGACAGTCAGGTGATAATAATTAATAGTTCTGAAGGAAGTTAGCACCCACCCCACTCCTAGAAAAATGAAATATCCTGGGAAATATTAAAAAGGCAGAATATTTCCCCTAAAAAGAAACTCACCTCAGAGAGGCAGAAACTCAGCCCCCACACCTTTGCTAATGGGCCATTAAGGCCTAGGCCAGAGTATTCTACATAATAAAGGCAAGGGTGGGATTCAAATTTTTTAGCAACCAGTTCTGTGGGCGTGGCTGAGTTGGTGGGTGTGGCTTGGTGGTCATGTTATTGGCTGGGCGTGGCCAACTCAATATCACTCACATCGAGACACGCATCTCCTCGCCTGGCCTCTCATGACTGTGGGGATGCTGCAACATTTGTATGCGTGAAAAATGGTCATAAGTCACTTTTTTCAGTGCCATTGTAACTTTGAATGGTCACTCCACACAAGCAAAGTACCAGCAAAGGAGGAGAAAAAAACTCTAGAGAAGTTCCTGAGGCAGGAAGTCTAATCCTGCCAAGAATGTAATAAGGGTTAACAGAGAGGCAGTTTCTGTAAGCAACACCAGAATGTTTCCTTCCTGCCTTCCTTACAGGATTAGGCCAGCAATTTCTTCTAACAACCGGTTCTCTGAACTGCTTAAAATGTTAACAACCGGTTCTAGAAAATAGGTGCGAACTGGTAGAATTCCACCCCTGAATAAAGGCCTCTACCCATCTCACTACCTGGCCTGGGAAGATTGTATCAGCCAACCACTCAGGTGAAGCCATGTGGTCCAGACAAAGCCTACAAAGTTAAGACCCCTGCTCCGGGAGTCTGACAGCCAATAGGATACATTTCTTACACAGGAACAGGAAACACTAAGGCGAGGCCCAACAGAGGTTATAAAACTAAGCGTCTCTCAGCATCTCAGCCCTTTTCTTTCTTTCTTTATCCAGGGCATGTGGTCCTGTCCAACATTAAACCATCTTTCCAAACAGCCTCCATGTTTTCAGTGTCTTTTTCCCCACTTGGAACTGAACCCAGAAGGATATTTCTTCCAACAGTTCCTTGTTCATATGGACCAAAACCCAAATGTTCCAACAAGATGCTTAATCTCATGAAGTTGGAAGACAAACTTTACCAACATGGTCCTTTCTGGAAATTTTTGGCTTGACGTACTGTGCAACACTGCGTAAACAGGGATGTGGATACAGCAACCTCAAAACTTAACTAAGCCACTGAAAATTACCTCTTCTTGATCATCCAGGTGGAGTCATGTGATTAGATCAGAATATTCAACATCAAAACACCATGGACTTTGAAGAGCTATAAAAGAAACTCAAAACTGTAGACTCAATCAATCTTATCCATTCTTCCATGCCATCCTTCCAGTTCATACTGGAATGAATGGTATCCATTAGAGCAGTATCCCCAGTCCTCCCAGCTACTGATCTGTGGTCTGTTGGGAATGAAACTGAAGAGAAGCACAAAAATGATCAAATATCCTTAACCCTTATCACCGTCCACTGGCAAAGTCAACTTAGTCAAGCTAGTAGAATTAACAGGAACATTGGAGACATGTAACCATGTAAAGTTGAAATTCTTGATTTTAAGGGAAAGTAGAGCTGAGCACAGTCAGAGATCTTGGACTGCAAAAAAATACAAATTTCAGTCAACGCAAAGTAATAATAAGTAGGATCAATTTAATGTGGGAAGATGGTGAATAATGATGGTGAGGAGGGTTTCTATTTCTTGCTTGGCGTTCTCTTCTCTGCGCAACTGCAACCCTTTATCTGAGTAAGCCAAGGTCAACTAATCATCACCACCTGGAGATGTCCACATGCTGAGGTTCACAACTTTTAATTGGAAGAACCATTTGAACTATTGGGGGTGGGAACATTGCCATTACTTTGTATATGTGATTTACGCGCCCATTTTCTCAGATTCAGAATTCTCTTGTTGCTACCACTTGACTTCCAGTAAAAGACATCTTTTCTCTAATTACAAGAGTCTAAGTATTTCTTTCTTGGATTTTGAACGGAGCATCAGTTGACAAATAATCCTTTTCAAGAGCAAAAGCCATCCTGCGAGAACAGCAGATGCTTTCATGGAGCTGCAGGAATACAGGTGCTGCTGGTTTGAAGCCTTCAAGACTTACTAGTGTCATTAGGAGATAATGTTTTATGACTAGCAACTCACTTCATCAGATAAAGAATAGACTGACTTTATATTCATAAATACCACCAAATTGCTAGGCTTAGAAAATTTCCAGACCCACACGAAAAAGCTTGAAGAAGAACAATGGCTTTTTAGCTTACTAACTGATAAGAGAACACTCAGTCTCAAATCTTCTCCAGATCTTCCTCTCAGTCTTTGCTATTGTATAATCCCTTTAGCTTCTTAGCTTCTTTTTGCTCTCTGCGTTTGAAGTCTCATGGCAGCAAATACATTCTGTGCATCAGACAAACTAACCTGCCACATAGAAAGTCTTTGCACAGAGTTGTTTATTCTTCAAGGCCATACAAGACTCCATGTCTGTTTTGTTGCCATGGTCTAACGTGGCTCTTTTCCTCATGTGTTCCGGCTGCAGTGGGAATTAGGATACAGGTGGAAATGCTCCTCGTGATGGGATAACCTCTCTATCACGAAGTTCCAGTCAGCATTGGAAGCCATATTAGCACCAGAAGCTTCCACGCTGCCACATTCCTGTGCCTGGGAAATTGGGAGGGGGGATTTCTTAGAGTATATGTAGTTAGACATAATAATAGCATTCTTCTTTTCAGTCAAGGTCATGTTATCCTGAACCTGGATAGAGGAATGTCTCCAGTTGGGTGGATGGTGATTGGGTCATGTGATGGACTGAGGGGTTCAGGGGATGGGTTTTTGACTTTCAATTATTGAGGGAAAACCCCGGAACTCTCAGATTTGGATTTTCTCAGGTGTGCCAGTATGACAACTCTAATAAAATGGAACTTTGAGAAAATGCCTGTCTCAGAGTTTTGGTGTTGGAGTTTGTTTTTCTGGAACGCTGACACCATGGGTACTGATCTACAAGTGTGATGTTCCTGCTATCAATAAAAAAAAAAATGGAGAATTTCAGGGAGAAAATTTTTGGCTGTGCCATGCCTTCTAGAGCAGGGGTCTCCAACCATGACAACTTTAAGCTTGGTGGACTTCAACTCCCAGAATTCCCCAGCCAGCTTTGCTGGCTGGGGAATTCTGGGAATTGAAGTCCACCAGGCTTAAAGTTGCCAAGGTTGGAGACCCCTGTTCTAGAGCTGCCATTTATTCTCTCCCTGACCACTGTTTTCCCAGTATAGCAGCACTTGTGGCAATGGGAAGCCACCACGATAGAAACAAATTGACACCGTTTACATGTGTCAACAGCAGCGTGGGAAATATGGTTCAACAAACCATTTGGATTTGAGTGTGCCTGGATGGGTGGTAGAAGATCAAAGGTGCAATGTTAAAATGCTACTGCTGCTGAATCTTAGGCTGAAAATCCCAATTATACTAACACGCATGCAAAGATATACACAATATCTGGCTACTGCCCCAAACATTTCTGGCAGTTCTCCCTGAGAGAAAAATAATAATAAATGATGTGGGTGATGGTATCCAATGGGAGAGAGAGAGAGAGAGAGAGAGAGAGAGAGAGAGAGAGAGAGAGAGAGAGAGAGAGAGAGAGAGAGACTCACACATATGCAGAGACTTATTGCAAACAACTTAATCCCTCTTTTGGCAATTCAGCCAATGACCTAAGATCAACCCCATTAGAGAGTAGGGAATACTGAATGCTCTCTGAAGTCAGGAATGAAAACACGCTGTGGTTGAGTCATTAAGCCAGAAGAAACCGACCAATCTTCAACCAACAAACTGAAGGGCAAACAATAAGGTGCTGGGCAGTGAGCCAGCCAGCTCACACGAGAATATCATAGGACAAGCAGAGAGATATTTCTTGAGGAAGCACCCTCATTAGAGCAACAAGTTAAAGACTAGATTTCACTAGTCCTTCAGGCCCATGGCCAAGAATCCACATCTCGCCTCTGGAACTGGCAAAGCTCAAGACATTTACCTGCTACTTCAACTTCTGCAATTCTTACACTTGTAAAATTTTAAACCCTTAAAGCAGAGGTCTCCAAACTTGGCAACTTTTAAGACTTGTGGATTTCAACTCCCAGAATTCAACTCCCAGCATAGCTGGTTGGAGAATTCTGGGAGTTGAACTCCACAAGTCTTAAAGTTGCCAAGTTTGGAGACCCCTGCCCTAAAGTATTGGAATTAGGCAAAGTCAGAATCAGAATAGAGCCTGAAAGGGACCTTGGAGGTCTTCTAGTCCAGTCCCTTGCTGAAGCCGGAGATCATACCATTTCAGGCAAGAGACTGCCCAGTCACTTCTTAAAAACCTCCAGTGATAAAGCACCCATAACTTCTGAAAGCAAGCTATTTCACTGGTTAATTTGGTCCACTGGTCACGTTGCCAACTTCAAAAGCCGATACAAAAATTTATGCCACCAGATAAAAACTGAATGCACCAATTATCACATTAAACAAGAAGAAAATCTACGCACCAATTCCACATGCGCTTTCTACAATTTTATAAACAACAAACTAAAAGACTCAAGGTCCATCCCACCCCTGAAAAGACCTAATGGTAAAGACTGCAACGACGACACTATTAAAGCCAACCTTTTTAACACATTCTTTGGCTCAGTATTTGTAAGCAGCAATAGATCATGCCCAGTATTTCCTAGTCGAACCACAGACAACTATAATGATTAGCAGCTGCTTCTATTCTATCACCTGCTGCTGTTTTTGGGAGAGCAAAAGTTTCCCGAAACATCAGAAAGCTTCCAAATCCCTCCCCATTGGAAACTGCTCCTGGGCAAGCAGAGAGAAGCAGGATTCAACCTGGCTTGCTTCTTTGCTTGCCCCAGAGCTGTTTCTAATGGGAGGGGGGACTTGGAAGTTTTCCACTGTGCAGCAGCAGGTGAGAGAAGCAGCCGCTGACCTGTCCAGATCCTATACAAGCCTCTCCATGTTTTCCTTGGTGGAAGGCAAGTGGTAGGGGAAAGGTGACTGGTGGCAGTAGCAAAAGGCAAGTGGGGGGAAGGCAACCAGTGGCGGCAGCAGAAGTCAAGTGTGGGGGAAGGCGACCGGGGCTTTCAGAGCCTCACTCACCCAGGACTGCAGTGGAAGGCAGGCCTGGCAGGTGCGCAAGAGCAGGCAGCAGTGTTGTGCATGCCTGATAAGGATTGATAGGTAGGCAGAGGAGAAGTGGGCGGAGAAGCGGGCAGAGGGGGGGCAGTCAGAGGCCCGATTTACCAGTTCTTCAAACTACCAGGAATGGTAATAATTGGTTCTATAGAACTGGGCTGAACTGATAGAATCCCACCCTGGGAAGGATGGACACTGATATTTTTTATTATGTGAATGTACGTTTTTATTTTTATCTTTAAAAGAAATGTTAATGTTTAATAAATACATTGAAATAATTATAATGAACTCTGCGGATGTTTAAAATGAGACCAATATCAGCGACCAGGACTAGTTAAGTGGATTTTTTTCTTTCTTTACTCTTTTTTTGAAACTATAAATAAAATTTTATGAATTAAAAGGGGGAAAATACAATGCGGAATCTGATTGAAAAGATATAAATGTTATGTAGCTTCTGGGGGATTATTATTACTATAAACTAGTTAAAAAGAAATGTTTATTGGGAATTAAAGAAGAGGGAATTAAAGAATATCTAAACCACTGGGGTGGCATACCCAAATTAGTAAATGGGAGGAAAATTTAGGCTTGTTTGTCTTTTTTTCTTGTGTAAAAAGCTTGCATTAAATTAGAATTTATGGAAAAAATATGCGATGAAATTGCAAATTTGACAGATAAAAGTACTGAAAGGTAACAAGTATGAATGATATGGGGATTATATGTGATTTAAACAAGAAAAGAGTATTTTGGAAAAGGTAATAATAGAATTAAGTAAAATTTTGATAAGGTAGGAAGCTGAATGTAAAAGATGAATGTATAACTATTGTCATATTTGAATGTAAATGTGGTTACCTGGAATCATGCTGTCCACTGAAAAGTGTTGGGGTTGTTGTTGTTTTTTTTTTTTTTTTTTGGTATAATATGAAAAACTGAAATAAAACTTGTTTTAAAAAAAAAGAAAATTTCAACCTCTACGGAGATGGTAGAGGACAGGAAGGCCTGGAGGAACGTTGTCCATAAGGTTGCAATGGATCGGACACAACTTTGCAACTAACAACAACATCATCATCATTACAATCTGAGAAAAATAAAATGCAAAGAAAGTACAACTTTGTAGCATAAAGAATCTATTCCACATCTTTTAAAACAATAAGATGTTTATGGAGGCAATACATAATCATCTACTATAATTGAAAATGACGTTCTCTAATTTGTCAAAGCCTGTTGTTTTTACCATTTAGAAAACAGTGTTGGGAAACAAAATGGAAACACATTAATAGAAAATTTGATGTTGTTTAGTTCTGCAAAATAGTTCAGCTTATCCAAATATACAACAAAGATTTCAAATAATGTAATCTAATAATATAAAATAAAGGCGTAGCAGCACATAATTTATTTTTCAAAAATGAATGAAATGATACAACCAGGTTCAAAGCACAATAATTTATGGCTCTGTTTATGTTGTGGTTTTTGATGTAGATTTATTACCAATACAAAAAATATGTAACCCTCCGATATTATGTGTCAGACTGTTTTGGTATAAATGTTTATGTCTTTGATGTAGGTGAGTCACTTTCCTTTTCTCAGGAAATAACTTTTAAAAACAGCTTCAGGAGATGGATTATGAAATGGAAAAAAAATCCAAGCGGCTCTGGAAAAATAAATTGAACTAAGTTGAACTGCAGAGGAAAATGCTGAAGTAAGAAAGACTATTTGGGGGGAAATAGACATCCACCCTGTTTCTTTTTGTCCCATTCCCATCTATATACTACCAAAACTCTCATTGTCTCTATTGCCAAATAGATTAACTCAGAGAACATATCCAAAATCCAGGAGCCATAAGTACACGATCTTCATTTTCAACATTCTGTGACAGTTTCCCAGCCAGTCTCTCAATCCCTTGTTCCCTCCTCACTCTAGCATGAAACCTAGTTGGTTCCATGTCCATTCACCAGGAAGGGAAAGGAAGGGAAGGGAAATTTCCAACGTTCCCTGCCAGATCTTCACAAGGAAACTCAATGCAGAAGCTGACAACAAGTCTGAAGTTGCTCCTGCTCCACCTCCCCCCACTCTCCATCCTTGGTTATTCTTTTTCTCTCTTTACTTAAGGAAATATTTCTGAAATGACCCAGTTGGGCCCTTCCCTTTCTTTCCTAGTGAATGGACATGGACCAACCAAGTTTCATGTCTAATCTTGAATAAGAAGCACAGATATGGGAAGATGGCATTCACAGGGATCAGGTACATTATAAGGATATCGAATTTTTTTTTAAAGTTTTATTGTTTTTTAAGACAAACATAGACAAACACAACATAAAAACATCAAGCCATCTTCCATATATAGGAGGCGTGCATAAGCGCAGGGGCGTGCACACCAACGTGCCTACCGTCCCTGTCCTATTGTTTCTCTTATTCTTTTATTTTTCTTTATATGTACCCATTTCATGTATTCACAACTATGTATACATTTATACTTATTATCTTGTAAACAATTGGCAAATCAAATAAATAAAATAAAAATAAATAAATATATATACATACAGTGTGTCGGTTGGTTTACAAATTGCTTTGTGCCTCCACTTCATAGTCATTTCATACCCATTTCATACCCATTCATACCACTTCATACCCATTTCATGTATTCACAACTATGTATACATTTATACTTATTATCTTGTAAACAATTGGCAAATCAAATAAATAAAATAAAAATAAATAAATATATATACATACAGTGTGTCGGTTGGTTTACAAATTGCTTTGTGCCTCCACTTCATAGTCATCCCTTACAATTACATTGTATATGTTCTCATATTGTCAATCAAATATTCCTAAATACATTAATATCATTGTTAATCAATCATTTGACTATACTATTATTCATTCATGTTTTACAAGATAATCCATATTTTACTTAATTTGTTTTATGACAATTCATATTATCACCCCAAATCTATCCTATAATTATTTTGTAGTTAGGATAAAAATAATACATCTTTATATATTCATTATATTCTAAGAATCTACATATTTCATTACCATGTTTTATTGTTTAAAGGTATCAATTATTATTTTTTACCACGGAACCTTACTGGGAACAAATTTGATTTTAGGAGGTCTGAGAGGCTGTTTCACCTTGAGGAGGCTTTGAACAAGGCAGCCTCCTGAGGGAGTGCTTCATCCCTCTTTGAATCCACAGCTAGACCATAATGCTTTGCCTGATAACATTGGAAGGTGTCACCTGAACGACTGAATCATCAAAAAGGAACACTCCCTATGACACATACCTGTTGTTTTCTTCTAGAGATTCTAAGGGAAATTTAGCACAGAGGACACTTTGCCGGTGTTTATCTTTTACTATGAAAAAAAAGTCCCACTCACTAGAATCAAGGGCATGAATTTTTCATTCCTTTCAGAGCAAGTCTTACTCATCATTTGAAGTGGTTGCCCTCAGATGTTGATTAATCTTCGTAGCACTTCTTAGAGACACGTGGTGAGTATGTAATTTTGGTCAATCATCTAGTCCAGGGGTGTCAAACTCAAGGCAGTCAGGCCAGATCCTGCCGGCCTGCGGGCTGTTTAGTTCTGGCACACGGGGCCACCCTGAAAAGAGCAAAGGATTGGCCTACAGTGCCTCTGCCAGTGGCCCAGTGGTGGGATTCAAACATTTTTACTACCAGTTCTGTGGGCATGGCTTGGTGAGTGTACTGTGGCTTGTTGGACGTGCAAGTGGAAGTGGAAGGATACTGTAAAATCTCCATTCCCTCCCCACTCCTGGGGGAAGGTTACTGCAAAGTCCCCATTCCCTCCCCATCCCACTAACCTGCTTTCCTGCTCCATTCTCCTGTGCAGGGCAACAAAAGAAGACCCAGCCAATCAGCTTGGACTCGGTAGGCAGAGAATAGATGGGGGCGGGGCCAGTCAGAGGTGGTATTTGTCAATTCTCCAAACTATTCAAAATTTCCGCTACCGGTTCTCCAGAACTGGTCAGAACCTGCTGAATACCACCTCTGCAGTGGCCCTCTCAAGCTCCATTTTCATCTGAGATGGCCTCCTGCAGTGCTCTACCAGTGAAAACAGATGTTTTTGCTGGCAGTGCGCTGGAGGAGGCCGTTGCAGCCAAAAACGGAGCCTGGGAGGGGTGCCCCTGACACGAATGACGTCGAGCTGGCCATGCCCACCCAGCTCCCAAGGTCAAACACAACCCTGATGCAGGAGATAACAATCATGAGAATATATACACATTACGTCAAACACAACTCTGGCTATGAAAGTAGCAATCAGACATTTATTCGGTTTTCATTTTTAATTCATAGATTCTATAGATTAGATATAGATAGATGATGATGATAGATAGATAGATAGATAGATAGATAGATAGATAGATAGATAGATAGATAAATAGATAGATGATAGATAGATAGAAGAATAGTTAGATTGATAGATGATAGATGATAGGTAGGTAGGTAAGTAGGTATGGATGGATGGATGGATAGATATAGATAGATATATGATGGATGGATGGATAGATGGATGGATATAGGTAGGTAGGTAGGTAGGTAGGTAGATGATAAATAGATATGGATGGATAGATATAGATAGATATATGATGGATGGATAGATGGATGGTTATAGATAGGTAGGTAGGTAGGTAGATGAATAGATAGATGGATAGATGGATAGATGGATGGATAGATAGATAGATAGATAGATAGATGATAGATAGATAGATAGATAGATAGATAGATAGATAGATAGATAGATGAATAGATAAATGAATAGATAAATGAATAGATAAATGAATAGATAGATAATAGGTAGGTAGGTAGGTAGGTAGATGATAGATATGGATGGATAGATATAGATAGATATATGATGGATGGATAGATGGATGGAGATAGATAGATAGATAGATAGATAGATAGATAGATAGATAGATAGATAGATAGATAGATAGATAGATGGATTGATCCTGCTGATATGATGTCTTATCAAGTGCCATGAAGCACTGGTTCTGAGTAAACATGCAAACAATTACACAGCTTTTTAGGAGAAATAAACATTTCCCAAGACCCCATTAATTGAATAAGCTGAAGTTAACATGAAATAACACCATTGGATGAAGTAAACATAGAGGGGAAAAAACACTGCAAATTTGGGAGGTTAGGCATACTCATTTTCCAGCAATTTCCTGCAGTCTGAAGAATGGATGATTCTTTCTGGATTTCAATAAACATTTTACTTCCTGATTAAAGATTGTTTGGAATTTTTGTCTGTATATGCTAAATTATATCTTTAGTTTCCGTGTTTTTTTCTGTTAAATAAACTAATCTAAATGTTAATGGTTCTTTTTTATAACATATGAATATATACACAGGGCAAATATTGATTAACATATGAGAGTTTTAAGTATTTATAACTTTTCTCTCTCTCTTTGGATATAAACAAAAAGAATAGAATATGAAAAAACAATGTCAAAATCCATTACTGGCAGGCATTTCTTTTATTCTGGGAATTTTTCTCTTCCGTCTACGTTATTGGGGAAGAGGAGGAAAGAATCATAAATTAATACAGTACTATTCAGACAGCACCATCTTTTGGTTGTAACAATAACAATTTAATTTTGAAGATTGCCATCAAAGATTTGGTGCATCGAAATCCTGCAAGTGAGGGCACAGAACATAAAGTAATAGGGTTGGAAGGGATCTTAGGGTTCTTCTAGTCCAACCCCTTGCATTCTTTTCAAAGAAACTTCTTTGATGTAATTGATGGAGAAGAAAATAGTAGAGGTAAGGTTCATAACCTTACTGGCTCAATGAATCTTATTCTGATTTGGTGACATCTAGGTCAGGAGTATCAAACTAATGGCCTGTGGGCCAGGTGCATCACGTGCTGGCCATGCCCACCCCCAGTTTAGTGAAGGGGGAAAAAGTTGTGATACATCACACGATGACATGTCACCGCGAGTTTGACACCACTGATCTAGGTGGAGTGGGGGCCGTGACGGCTCAGCAGTTAAAGACAGAAAGCAACTCAGGTTCAAGACCCAAGCACTGTGTGACAGGCTGAGTTCCCATGCCTTGCCCCAGGTCCTGTCCACCTAACAGTTTGAAAGTTCATTTTCATGTTCTAAAATAATAGATAAATAGGTACCACTTTGGTGGAAAAGTTATTATTATTATTACCTTTATTGACAGAGTACAACATGTGTAAAATGAGATTGGCTGAGCCTCCCTTTGTGTACCTCCCCCCAGGGTTGGGATTCAAATTTTTTAACAACCAGTTCTGTGGGTGTGGCTTAGTTGATGGGCATGGCTTGGTGGTCATGTTATTGGCTGGGCATGGCCAACTCAATATCACTCACATCGAGGCATGCATCTCCTCGTCTGGCCTCTCATGACTGTGGGGATGCTGCAACAGTTGTAAGTGTGAAAAATGGTCATAAGTCACTTTTTTCAGTGCCATTGTAACTTTGAATGGTCACTCCACACAAGCAAAGTACTAGCAAAAGAGGGAGGAAAAAAACTCCAGAGAAGTTCCTGAGACAGGAAGTCTAGTCCTGCCAAGAATGTAATAAGGGTTAACAGAGAGGCAGTTTCTGTAAGCAACACCAGAATGTTTCCTTCCTGCCTTCCTTACAGGATTAGGCCAGTAATTTCTTCTAACAATCGGTTCTCCAAACTGCTTAGAATGTTAACAACCGGTTCTAGCGAATAGGTGCAAACCTGTAGAATCCCACCCCTGCCTCCCCCCGAACACAACTCTCAGAAGTCCCTAACCCAGTCCCAATCTTATTACACTGTGTGACCTTGTTAACAATGCACCAGCCCCGCAAGTCTATCATACTATGTTGAAATGAAGTTATTTTCTGTTCAGAAGTCTGACAGCCCATGGGAAGAAACTGTTCTTCAGCCTGTTGGTGCAGCTAGCTATGCTTCTATATCTCCTACCCGATGGTAGGAGAGTGAAGAAGTGCTGACCAGGGTATGAGTCATCCCTGGGGATTTTCCTCACTCTTCTAAGGCATCGAGCCCTAGCGATGTCATCTAGTGGTATCAGGGGACAGCCTAAGATGTTTTGTGCTGTGCTCACCACCCTCTGTAGTGTCCTTCTATCTGTGGCTGTCAAGCCAGCATAACACACCATAATGCAATATGTGAGGATGCTTTCCATTGTGGACCGGGAAAAGGAGATCATCAGTTGTTGTTCCACTTTGTTCTGTCGCAAGACCCTAAGGAAATGGAGTTTCTGCTGGGCCTTCCTGGCTACCTGAGTTGTATTGATTTTCCAGGTAAGATCTTCGCTGAGGTAGACTCCCAGGAATTTAAAGGAGGGAAGTAACAGCGTCCCATGCATCTTTGGCTTAGAGGCTCCCTCCTCTAAGAAATGGAGACGAGTATCACCTCCTAGACTCAGACACAATTGGACAGGGGAAATCTTTATTTTCACCATCTAGCTACCCAACACTTCTTGCATGGGTTAAAAAAGGGTAGTAAGAAGCATGGTTTTGTAGATCATGGGAGAAAGAAAATGGGATAAAAATACAGTTATGGGCCTGTGAAAGATTGACCTCTTGATCCAGTGACACATAATCATTGTTGCCATTAAAATGAAATAGAACACATTCCATACTGGAATTATCACAATGGTGAGATACAGCATATGCTGAGAGGTGAGAGAGTCCCATATAACCCTTCCCCAAGGACCATCAAGCCAACTCGATATGTTTCATCCTATAATAGGACAATGTTTTATGTGTGGGAAGCTCCTCTGGCTTTGTGCGGTTCTTCCGCTCCTATGAAAGCTAAATATAAACACGGTAACAAAATAACAGCGTAAGAAATAATGATGGCAAAAGCTTATATCAAGGATATAAATCAAAGCTGAGGCTTTCTTTGCCAAACTATAAACAGGAAAGGATATGTTTTTTTTTTTTAACTGAACCAATTTAAAGAAAGAGCAGACAGGGTTTTGAATACAGTGCCAAAAATTTAACGTGTTAATTTAGGTTAAATGTTAACCCTTTAATGAATGGTACAATACAAAGAACAAATGCTATATTAGAGCTGGATTTTGCTGTAAATCAGGGGTTTCCAATGTTGGTAACTTTACAACTTGTAGATTTCAACTCCCAGAATTCCTCAACCAGCATGGCTGGTTGAGGAATTCTGGGGGTTGAAAATCCACAAGTCATAAAGTTGCCAAGATTGGAAACTCCTGCTTTATAGCAAGATCCATGCCAGCCCTTTCATACCGGCCTAACTTTTCCTGAGTTGCATTTGACTTTTTAAAACAACAGGGCAAGAGCTGATTTCTAAAAATGATTTTTTTTTAATCTGAATAAATTACAGAAACATATTTAAAGAATGAATGGATGAGGACAAAATATAAATTCACAGTGAGTTTGGCAAATAGTGTTCAAGAACGTTTAGCAAAAAAAAAAATTACCCCTAACCAAAGCGTCATTAGTTACTAATATACATAAAATTAATGACAGTTATATTATTCATTCCATATCTATGTTATCCAATAAAATAAATAAACCTCAGTTTTATGACTGAGAAACCCTGCTTTAGGGCAATACAACTGGATCTGGAAAAAAATGTATTTTATGTCTGCTCCACAAAGCAGATGCCTAGTGATCAAGGCCAATAGATATCTCTGTCTCTCTCTGTCTGTCTGTCTGTCTCTCTGTGTCTGTGTGTATGAAAGAAAGGGGAGAGTGTATGTGTGTTCATCTTCCCACCATCCACTTGCTTTGAAGAAATCATGTTCTTCTCTGCAGTTCTAAAGCGGTGGTGGCTGCAATGATTATACAACAACAAAAACAAAACTTCCCAGGATTTTCCCAAGACAGATTTTTGGACATGACAAACTCCCCTCAAACTATTCCTGGCCCAGCCAAGCCAAAACAATTGGCAGATAAATTTCTGGGGTAGAGAATTTACAGCTGTTCACATGTTGTGAACTAAGCTCCCAGGAATCCCAGCCAACATAGCCAGCAGACAATGGGAATTATCATTAGGCAGCATCTGGAGGGTCATAGGTTCCCAACCATACATAAGGTGTAATTTTGCTCCAGTTACAACCAGAAACCAGACAAAGCTTTGAAAACTTTCTCTGGTTTCTGGTTGTAAAAAAATCGGAAGCAAATGAAGACCATATAAAATCCCAGTAGTGAAATGCCAATAGGTGTCACTGTTGCCCAACATTTGTACTCTTGCCTATTGATCAAGTTTAACAGCAAGGAATCCATTGGTCCAAAATCAGTCTCTTTTCATACCTTACTTCTATCTTCCCTTGCATTTAATCTGTTTAAAGCAGTGGCCCCCAACCTTTTTTGTGCCAGGGCCCGGTACCGGCATCACAAAATGATCCGCAGCCCGGTACCGGCATCAGCACCATGGCAAGGCGAGCCGAGCGACCGGCCAGCCAGCCTTCCCCCGCTTCTCCCCGCCACCTTCAACTCCTCCTTTGTACCTTTGTCAATGGGCTTCGGGACGGCTTTGGGATGGTCACTCGGCTCGCCTTGCCTTGGGTGCTGAAAGAATCCTCGCGCCTTAGTTTTGTTCGAAGCCACCACCCCCCTTTGATGAAACTAAGGCGCGAGGATTCCTTCAGGACCCAAACGCCGCTTTCCAACCAGAAAAGCTCACCGGAAGCACTTTCTCATCAAAACAAGATGGCGGCGCCCAGCAAACCGGCAGCCCGGTAGAAAATGTTCCACGGACCGGCACTGGTCCGCAGCCCGGTGGTTGGGGACCCCTGGTTTAAAGGATATACATTATCATTTCATTAGAAATATAGATACTACAGTATAATTCGTCACTCAATATCATTGTACAATGTACCTTTCAAAAGAGCTTTCACTTGTAAAGCAATCAAAAACTTTTGTCAAACCAGCAAAATATATTTCCAAGAATCTGATCAAAAATAAAAACAATATATCACACATTATTTCTATAAGATGCCATGCACACTCCTTCCAACAGTTAGGAAAGAATGAAGGTTACCATACTGTCTCATTAGCAAATGGAAAAGAAGTAAGGCCAGTACAAAAAAATGGTAAGAAAAGGAAAGGGGAAAAAAGGAGTTTCAAAAGTTCCCATTGTCACAGTGACGAAGTTAGGCATTATAGTCCAACACCTGTTAGAGCAGTCCAAATTCATTTTTAAGCAGATTGTCCTACACTTTTAACAACATCAATAACATAACAGCAGTACCAACATTGATGATGTCCAACTCTTGGCAATTCTATGGGCCAGGTTTCCACATCTTTCAATCTTGCACAGCTTCTTTTGAGTTTTTCTATGCTCTGGCTGGAGTCAGCTTTGATGGTGTCTGGCCACCATATTCTTTGATGGCCTAGTTTCCTTTTACTGCTAACTCTCCTCAACATAATTGCTTTCTCCAGTGAATTCCCCCACATGACATGGACAAAATAAGAGAGATGCAGTTGTGTGGTTTTGCCTTCCAGTGACATGTCTGGTGTTACACTTGGTTGTTAGTCAACTTTGCCATCCAAGGAATACACAGGAACCTTCTCCAGCACCACAGCTCAAACAATTTGATTTTCTTCCTGTCTTGCTTTTACAGCCCAATTTTACAACCATGGGTAGCTATCAGGAACACGATAAGCAGACTAAAGTACATTTGGTTGCCAGGCTGATGTCCTTGCTTTTCCATATTTGGCTCATGTTCATCATTGCTGTATGACCCAGTCCAATCCAACAGTTTATTCCTGGGCTAATGTGAGCTATCTGTGATCCTAGTACCAACATTAGGTAAGCTGGTTGGATTTCTATAACTCTCAATAGTCATTTAGATTGGGGATCCAAAAAGTTGAATCTAAACATTCTGGAAAGGACTAGATTAAGAGAAGAATAGTCTATTCTATTTAGGAATATTTCTCCAAATCTCAGGCACAACCCATTCACAATACTTACTACCTTGTTTTTGAGGTAGGGGAGATTACTAAATCGAGCACTTGTTATTTCTTCCTTACCTATAATATTCTAAATTCATTGCCAAAGGTCATCCAGTTTTCTCATAGATTGTCCAACAGCATGGGAAAATCCCTGAGATGAAGACTTTGTAATGAGTAAGAATCTCAGCTGGTTTCATTTGAAATTTACCCCGTCTGATGACTTTCTTCTTATATGATGGAGAAAAACTGATACTTAAAAAAAAAAACTGGATGTGGTCCCAAACTGAATTATAGAGAAATACCTTGAATATTGCTGAACTCTTTACTTTTGAAACCAATCAGTTTAGGAAAGAAAACACCTGCTTTATGGACTAGTTGGTCTTGTTGAAGACTGCTCAACTGATGCATTTTTTAGTAATAAATTGTGCCACCACTCCAAAGAGCAAGTTCATAAATAAAATCAAAGTCCAGGGACTAATCAAATGATACAAAGAAGAATATAGAAATCAGAACCTTGATGGGTCATTCATTTACTAGATAAAGGAGATTGAGAGGGCTTCATCAGATGCCTGTATCTAAAGGACGTTATTGAAAATCACTAATTCTCAAATGGAAGTTTGGTGTTTTGTTCTTAAAGAGAATTATACTTGAGAAATCATTCTTTTCTCCAAATTTTTGCCTGTCCCAGCATACCTCAGGGACTGAATAATGACTCATCTCCCTTTAGAGTCTTCCTATCAGGTCATCTTCTGAATTCTGTTCAGATAAGACTTCCACCTGAGTTCTGGATTTCAATCTTCCTGCTGGATTTTGAATTATGAAAATCAATTTGCTGTATGTCTCCAACCTCAGAATTGACATCAGAAGAGGAGCTGTTTTGTGAGGACTGCAGGTGATGTAAACATCATCTGTCCAAAAAATTTTGAGAGATATTTCCACACAGAGTAGCCAATATAAGATTAGATGGGCTATTATCATCCAACCTGTGATGCACAGATGCTTCTTTGCTCTCATGCTACAGAACCTAACTGGAAAATAACTGAACAATATCACAGTTCTGGTCAGAGGATCCTGACACTAACTCGTGCCTCAACAGATGACATCTTTTGGCTAACCTTATCTGGGCTCAGAAGCTAAGCAGGACCAGGTCTGGATAATACTGGATAATCAAGGTCCATCCCACCCCTGAAAGGACCTAATGGTAAAGACTGCAACGACGACACTATTAAAGCCAACCTCTTTAACACATTCTTTGGCTCAGTATTTGTAAACAGCAATAGATCATGCCCAGTATTTCCTAGTCGAACCACAGACAACTATAATGATCTAATACATATCAATTTTACAGAAGACAATGTTGAAAAAGCACTACGCAATCTAAAACAATCTCTATCTATTGGACCGGATGGAATATGTGCCTACTTCTTCAAAAAGCTATCCACTGCCATAGCCGAACCTCTAAGCATAATCTTTGAAAAATCTTTCAGGACCAGCTCCTTGCCAAAACTATGGTCACAAGCCACTGTTATCCTCGTCTCCAAAAAGGGAGATCCCAGCCTAGTTGAAAATTACAGACCAATCTCTTCATGCTGCGTCACCTGTAAAGTCATGGAATCAATTATTAACCAATCCATCATCATCCACTTAGAAACAAACAACCTACTCTCTCATAAACAATTTGGTTTCAGGAAAAAACTATCCTGTAATCCGCAACTCTTACACTGCAAAAACATATGGACGACACAACTCGACCAGGGCAAAGCAATAGACGCAATCTACATAGACTTCTGTAAAGCCTTTGATTCAGTGGTACACGACAAACTATTCCTAAAACTAAAATCTTATGGTATCTCTGGACACCTGCATAACTGGATAGAAGCATTCTTGTCAAACAGACAACAAATGGTCAAAATTGGGAGCGTCCTATCAAATTCTGTACCTGTCAACAGTGGTGTCCCCCAAGGCAGTGTTCCAGGACCAACTCTCTTCATACTCTACATAAATGATCATATTAAGAGCAACTGCGTTCTTTTTACTGATGATGTAAAGCTATTCAACACCACAGACAATACTGCTACCCTTCAAAAAGACCTCGACTATGTATAAGAATGGTAAAAAAAATGGCAACTTCAAATCTCAACAAATAAATGCTCTGTCCTACATACTGGCAAAAAAAAAAATCAGAAAATAAAATACAGGCTGAATAGTCAAGATCTGTAAAGGATCTTGGAGTACTCATCTCTAATGATCTAAGTGTTAGAACCCACTGTAACAACATAGCCAAAAGGGCATTAAGAGTTGTTAACCTTCTCTTATGTAGCTTTTTCTCTGGTAATATTTCACTACTAACTAGAGCATACAAAACATTTGCTAGCCCAATACTCGAATACAGCTCATCAGTCTGGAACCAACATTATGTATCTGATATTAACACAGTTGAGAAAGTCCAGAAATATTTCACAAGAAGACTTCTCCACTCCTCTACTCATTGCAGAATGCCTTATGCCACCAGACTTGAAATTCTAGACCTAGAAAATCTAGAACTACACCGCCTTCGGTCCGATCTAAGTATAGTATATAAAATCATACATTGCAATGTCCTACCAATCAATGAATACTTCAGCTTCAACCATTACAATACAAGAGCAAACAATAGATACAAACTCAAGGTTAATCGCACCAAACTTGATTACAGGAAATACGACTTCAGCAACAGAGTGGTCAATGTCTGGAATACTCTACCTGACTCTGTGGTTTCTTCCCCAAACCCCAAAAACTTTAACCTTAGACTGTCTACTATTGACCTCACCCCTTTCCTAAGAGGTCTGTAGGGGGCGTGCATAAGCACACCAACGTGCCTACCGTCCCTGTCCTATTGTTTCTTTTATATATATTTTTATTTTTCTTATATGTATCCATGTATTCATAACTATATTTTTTCTTATACCTATTATCTTGTAAGCAATTGACAAACTAAATAAAATAAATAAATACTTGAACAGGATTTCTTCAGGAAACAATAGAGCTGTATACTAAACCGGGAACTTGAAAAGCATCAGAAAGATGCCTTTGAGCCACAGTGGCACAGTGGTTGGAGTCAGTGGTGGGATTCAAATTTTTTACTGCTGATTATGTGGGCGTGGCTTGTTGGGCATGGCGTGGCTTGGTAGGTGTGGCTTGGTGGGCATGGTGAGGAAGGATACTGCAAAATCCCATTCCCTCCCCACCCCACTGACCTGCTTTCCAGCTCTGTTCTCCTGTGCAGGGCAACCAAAGAAGACCCAACCGATCAGCTGGGACTCGGGAGGCAGAGAATAGATGGGGGCGGGGCCAGTCAGAGGTGATATTTGCCAGTTCTCTGACCTACTCAAAATTTCCACTACCGGTTCTCCAAAACTGGTCAGAACCTGCTGAATACCACCTCTGGTTAGAGTGCAGTATTGCAGGCTACTTCTGCTGACTGCCAGCTGCCTGCAATTTGGCTGTTCAAATCTCACCAGGCTCAAGGTTGACTCAGCCTTCCAGCCTTCTGAGGTGGGATCCAGAATGTTGGGAGCCATATGCTGACTCTGAAAACCGCTTAAAGAGGGCTTTGTGTATGCCACTGCGAAGTGGTATATAAGTCCAGGGGGGGGGGGCGGGAGTCCCCAGGAATTAAGCTGACCCATCATTTAAAGCTATTACCTTTACCTGAATTCATGCAAAGCATCATTTTCTACATGAAGGTCTCTAGGATATTTCCAGGTCCTCTTCTTGCTGGCCTTGGTAATACTATCTTAACATGCCACCAGTGTCCATCATTAGCATACTTTTCTGGAGTTTATGGCCAGCATCCATTCTTATGGACCCTGGAATTTGAAGGGCATTACTTGCAAGGAGAATATTCCTATCATCTCTGTCCTTGCTTCATGTGTTCAAGAGGCCAAGCGGCAAGCTTCCTTCCCAACCTCTTTAAAACATGCCATTGCCAAGAAAATAAGACTGGAGGAACAGGAGCTTAAATGACATCCAAACCAGCATTCCCCACATGTGTCAGTGGGCAGAGGTTTCTGAAGATCAGGTTGCCTCCACACCCCAGAGTGATATGACATGCTAAGCATAGCTGCCCTGGGCTTCACCCCAACAGCCTGGGTTGTTTTGTCTCAGTTGGAGAATGGCCCAGTTGTGCTTGACACCTGTTAGGAGAAAGTTGACTGCCCTATATTATCAAGAGGTCTTGTGTGCCAAGAAGGGTTTCTGGATTCCAATGCTTCCCCTTTGCTCTGCACTAGTGGGGCTGAACTAAGATGTGTCTGCTTGATACACGAGTAGCTGAAGTTGGAGGAAAGAATTTCTGGGTCATGGAAAGGAGCCAATCCTGTCCTTCGATTAACTTTTTATTTGTGCTTCAGGATTCTCTTTGGGTTGAGTTTGACATGGCCATTGAGTTGCTCCCTGTAAAAGAAGTGTTTTGATAGTCTGTTTTTCCAGAAAGGTTTTTTTTTGACATTCCATTCAAGCCTAAGCCATAGGATTTCTTGGTAGTTTCCTATCCAAGTACTAATTAAATCTAACCCTGCTTAGCTTTTTAAGGTCACATCTCACATTTCCCAGAGAGTTGGGGACAGTCCATACCAGAGGTGGTATTCAGCAGGTTCAGCAGGTTCTTTTGAGTAGTTCTGGAGAACTGGTAGCGGAAATTTTGAGTACTTTGGAGAACTGGTAGCAGAAATTTTGAGTAGTTCGGAGAACCGGCAAATACCACCTCTGACTGGAGATTTTACAGTATCCTTCCCCTGCCACACCCACCAAGCCATGCCCACAGAACCGGTAGGTAAAAAATTTGAATTCCACCACTGGTCCATTCATAGAAACAGGTGTAGGTGAGACATTGGTCCTGTTTTCATTTTGATGCAAGATTTATCCACCAAGTCTTTGTTGGCAGTGGTGGATTCAAACATTTTTACTACCAGTTCTGTGGGCATGGCTTGGTGGGTGTGGCAGGGGAAGGATACTGTAAAATATCTAGTCAAAGTTGGTAACTGCCGGTTCTCCAAACTACTGAAATTTCTCTACGGTTCTCCGAACTACTCAAAATTTCTGCTACCGGTTCTCCAAACTACTCGAAATTTCTGCTACCGGTTCTCCAAACTACTCGAAATTTCCTCTACCGGTTCTCCGAACTACTCAAAATTTCCACCACCGGTTCTCCAGAACTGGTCAGAACCTGCTGAATACCACCTCTGGCTGAGTCCTGCATTCTTTTAGGGATTATATGAAGGGACAAAAAACAAAGGGCTGGAGTGAAGCAAGAAGGGAATAAGAGTGGGACCAACAGTAAGCAGGAGCACATATTCACCTTCTGATGCTCTTCTTTTTTCCTTCTCCCAAGCACCAGTTTGCAGAAAAGAAGCTGAAACTCTGCCTGAATTCATCCCTCTTAGGCCAGGAGCCAAATGAAACCAGGATTAGAGCTATAAACTGCTCAGCCCCAGTAATACCCAAGCCACCTCTATGCACACAGACCCCCCCCCCAAAATGGATACTCAGGGATTGCATTCAAAAGCCACACAATAAATGCCCCATTCTTGTGTACCCCATCATCAAACCTCTGGCCATAGAGAGCCAGGTGTCAACTCATAAAACATTCCTATGCCTGTTTTAGTAGTTGCCATTAAAAAAAGCGGGGGGGGGGGGAGGAATCTGGAAGAGCAGTTGAAAGTACATTCCACTCTTATCTTTAAAAGATTGTAACTAAAATACCAGAGTTTTTGCCCACGAATATATTTAAGTGAAGAAGGTGAATGATGACACCCAGCCTGTGAACGTGCTCAGTTGGAGAATCTGGTTTATGAGACACCCAGGGGGGAGAGGGGAAACAGGGTCACAGGTGACTGTAAATTACATGTGCCAGAGATGGCTTCATACAGGGCAGCGCCAGTATGTCACCTCTAATAAACCCTTTGAAGTTTCTTGAAGTTTGTCTCAAGAATCATGATATAATTAGAGCAATTGCTGGAATCCTGACACCAGGGATGTGTGTTTCTCTCTCTCTCTCTCTCTCTCTCTCTCTCTCTCTCTCTCTCTGTGTGTGTGTGTGTGTGTGTGTCTGTGTGTGTGTGTGCATGTGATTTTCAAGAGTCTGATCCACTTTTGAGATGAATAAACAGGCAGGTTCACTATGAGAGAGGGAGTCCTGCAAACAGTCAGTAGATATATTAGCATAGTAGTGTCTGTTTACTACAGGTAATCCTCGACCTCCAACAGCTCACTTAGTGACTGTTCAAAGTTACAGCGGCATTGGAAAAAAGTGACTTATGACCATTTTTTCACACTTACAACCCTTGCAGCATCCCCAGGGTCATGTGATCCAAATTCAGATGCTTGGCAACTGACTCGTATTTATGATGGTTGCAGTGTCCCGGGGTCATGAGATCATCTTTTGTGACCATCTGACAGGCAAAATCAATGGGGAAGGCAGATTGACTTAACCATGTTACTAACTTCACAACTGCAGTGATTCACTTAACAACTGTAACAAGAAATGATGTAAAATGGGACAAAATTCACTTAGCAAATGTTTTGCTTAGCAACCAACATTTGGGGCTCAATTGTGGTCATAAGTTGAGGACTATCTGTACTAAATAGAAATGTGTGGGGTCCTTAGCGATCTCCAAACTTGGTAGTTTTCCTGCAGACGTTTCATGACCCAACTAGGTAACATCATCAGTGCTAGAAGGGAATGTTTATATACAAGTAGCTGTATTCAGGATTTTTTTATTAAAAAGAGAGCAACTTTTACCCCAAATCAGGCAAAGCAGGCAGATAGATTGAGTTGCTCACAGAATCACAGTTTCATTCAGGGATCTACCTTTCTGAAATCTGCTACCTGAATCTCCACTGAAAAATAGAAAATTCCTTCAGTCCTAAGGAAGGTTCAGCTCTGCTTTTAGATTAGCTAGAAAGCAAGAAATCCAACAATTTCCTGCTTTCTAGCTAATCTAAATATCCAGGCACAGCTGATAACCAGAACAGCTGATGGTTGGGGTGAAAAAAAGGAAAAATGGCAACTTACCAAAAATTAGGTGAAGGCACAATGCAGGTAAGTTGGATGGCACACATGCCAATTAAGGAGTGAGTGGGCAGGGAGGGGAAGGAGGAGCGGGGACAACCATTGGCGCAATTTGCTGGTTCTCTGAACTGTGCAGAATCATAACAAGTGGTCCCATACAACCAGTCTGACCAAGTAGAATCCCACCCCTGGCTGTATTGGATTGGGATATTGTTTACTACCTGATTGTTCTTGCATTAATCTTGATTTTAATCTCTGCTGATCTGCGTGGCAATTCTTGGCAAGGAGGTTTTGTGATCTTTAAATTTTTCATTGTGTCTTTTGAATAGAAACGTATGTTTGTTTCTGCACGAATGCAATTCACACAAGGCCTCCTCCACCTGAGCCTCACAGATTCTTGGATTAGTGATGGTTTCTAGCCGTCATTATCGTTATTAAAAACCCTTAATGCATTTTTGTTTTTGTCCAGCTTCTTCAACGTGTAGATGGAAAAGAGGGTATCAAATAGCTCAGACTGCATTCCCCAGCGAGCGCTTTCCAGCTGCATCGTGAGTACAACTCGCAACATTTCTGGGCGCTCAGTCAGACCCACCACGACAAATTCCAGCTACATTCTCACATTTTTCCTGGGCAGTCATGACCTGAGATGATACAGCCTTTTGAGGACTGCACAGATGCCACTGCTTAACCTGCAGATCAGTGTCGGCTTGCTCTCAACAGCTAGAGACAAGGGAAAGCCCCCCTTTTTGGATATAATATCTGCATTCCTGTGCATTTACAGGGTGACACCCTCACACCAAGAATCCAAGCCCTCTTCCCCATTAATGCTAAACAGCTCGATCAACAGCAACCACAAGTCAATAAGAGGGTTACTATTTATCCCAGTGTTGTGAAATGGCGGTCTCTAAGGGCCGCTCCATTTGTAAGGAAGAATGAGCCAGGGCGGTGGGTGAGGGGTGCACAGCGAAGTAGTTATGTTTATTCAGTGCCTATGTGTGCAGCAGGTGATCTAAAGTTACTGTGAAATATATACACACAGAGGCACACACATACTCTCACACACAAATACATCTGTCTCACACATACACACACAGGCCACTAGCCCCAGCCAGGTAGACCAGATTAAAAAAAATCAATGCTGCAGGAAGGGTAAACTTACTTTTATTGAGATTAGCTTTCGTAACAGAATCTTGCAAGCTTTCTGTCTGAGCCTCTTCTGAATATTTTCTCTTTGATGTGGACTTCCTTATTCTCCCAAAGGTGTGTGTGTGTGTGTGAGAGAGAGAGAGAGAGAGAGAGAGAGACAGAGACAGAGACAGAGACAGAGACAGAGAGAGAAACAGAGAGAGGGAGGGAGGGAGAGAGAGAGAGAGAGGCAGAGACAGAGGGAGAGAGACAGAAATAGAGACAGACAGACAGACAGACAGACACACAAACACACACACAGACACAGAGAGAAAACTAAGAAAATCCAGTTGCCTTTTTGGGGGAATAAAGCAGCTTTGGAGCAACCATGACCTGGATGACTGAGAATCTCCATAGACTTCCTTATCTATTTCTCTACATGCATTCACATACATCCAAGAGTGGAGGGAGTCAAAATGGCCACCTCTCCTATGCAATAAAGCCTTACCTCTTTTCACACATATCTCTGAAAACACCCACATACTATAGACATAGCAATAGCGCTTAGACTTATATACTGCTCCATAATGCTTTACAGCCTTCTCTAAACAGTTTACAACAACAGCATATTGTCCCCAACAATCTGGTTCCTCATTTTATTGACTCGAAAGGATGGAAGGCTGAGTCAACCTTCAGCCCTGCCAGAATCAAACTCCTGGCGATGGGTAGAGTTAGCTTGAAATACTGCATTTTAACCACTGCGCCATCACCATCACCGCCATTCATTTTTATTCTATTTGAATGAAGGCATCTAAAGTAGGTTGAAATACTTTGAACAAAAATAGGACAGTAAATTGGTCAGATGTAGCAAAGGCCTTCAGTTAAGATGTGTCTTAAAAAGAGATTATCCATATTTATTAATCTTGATGATGGTATATATTACTGCCCACATCACAGGCAGTAAACCTTAACTACAAATTGCTATGGAGGAAAGTGAATGGAATTAAGACCCCATTAAGACCTCATCACATGTAACTGGTTGGTGTAACAGAATCGTACTCTTCTTGATATATTAAAACCACAATCTAGAGGGGGATATATTTTAATCATACCAAAAGGAATATTTAATTTATCTATTTCTATACCACCATAATTCTATCAAGATTTCTAAGAGGTAAGCAAAAAGCAACTAAAACAATCTTGGTAAATTGCATAAATACAAAAATCCATAAAAAGTTAATGAGTGATAATAAAAATAAATCAACCAACAACACACCACCGCCTGATCTACCCCATCATTTAACCTAAAGCAAATCTACCCAGCAGGCATCTTCTTCAATGCTTCACAAAAAAAGTTTGTTTTCAAATCATTTCCTGAATGACATTAGCAAGGGAGTTGGGTTAGGGTGCTGTTTGGGAGATCATTTCACTAAATACTTCTACCTCTTGCCCTCTGCTTCCTCATATCTGGAAAATAAGGCACTATTAGCTGTTCTCCCCCAAATCACCTTTTTGGTCAATAACTGGAGTATCTGAAGCGTGAGGTATATCAAGTATTACAAAGCACAGCCTGCCCTTTAAATTATGCCTGGGAGCACCCTGGACGCCAGTGCATGACCTAAAAGAAGGATAGAATATGATTCTGGCGATGTGTATCAATTAACATACATAGACTGCTGCATTCTGGACCACATGCACCTTTTGAAAGGACTTTGAAGGCAGCCCATGCAGCATAGACTGTGGTAATCCAGTTAGGTAGTGATAAGGCCATATCCTGCTATGGTAGGTCCTCCCTGTAGTGTATTGAAATAAAGGCTTCTAGGACAATGTTCCTATTGGCTAGCAGAAACAACAATACGATTGGTTAGTAACATTAGTATCTGACTGGCCGCCTGTAGCGGCGTGAAGTTCAAGTAAATGTCATTGGTTACGAGCCGCGGAGCAGCCGCTATAAAAGGGGCTGCCGCGGCTCGACTGCAGTTGAAGTTACTGAATTGCATTAAAGAGCTGAATTCAACTCTGGTCTGCGAGTCTCTTATTTGGCGACAGAACACTCCCCACACCAGGTAGGGTTGTAACTGGGAAACCAGCCAAAACTATGTCAAGGGGCCCAATAGCCTTCATCATCTCTTTCTGCTTTAGCAGCAGTAATGCATCTAGGAGAGGCCCCAATAGTACAAGGTAACTTAGAAAGCAGTGTTGTATATCAAAACCTCCACCATTTGTACTGTCACAAAAAGGGAGTAGTAGAGATATCCAGCATGATTCAGATGGTAGCAATGGCCGTACAGAACATATCATTCCCTCAGAGGCCAAATATCAACGTTTGGAAGAGATCCAGGAAAGGGATCAAAGGATAAAGAGTGTGAATTTAAATTGTCCACTAAAGCTAGCAATACGTTTCTATAATTGACAGAGTCCAGAACAAAGATAGTGACTCCATTAAGCTCACGCTCTCACAAATCTCTGGCCTTGGGTGGGAGGCCATTAAAAGGAAGAAAACAGATCAATGTTTACTCACTAAATGGTTATTAGTACACTTCTAGGAACTTAGTGTGAGAAAGAAAGAGGAAAAACAAGTCATGAATTAGAGTCAAACTGGTGACGTCTTCAAGCTCTGTGATTTGCTGAGAGCATAACTATCAGCTTTGGAAGCCATATTAACCAGAAATTTCCATGCTGCCACATTCCTATGCCTGGGAAATTAGGAGGGGGGATTTTTTAGAGTGTATGTAGTTAGATATAATAGCATTCTTCCTTTCGGTCAAGGTCATGTTATTCCTGCACCTGGAGGAGGAGTGATTGAAGGGATGTTTATTTATTTATTTATTTTAATTTGTCAATTGCTTACAAGACAATAGGAATAAGTAAAAACATAGTTGTGAATACACGGATACATATAAGAAAAATAAAAAATATATAAAAGAAACAATAGGACAGGGACGGTAGGCACGTTGGTACACTTATGCACGCCCCCTAATGTGTCAAGATGGGACAGAAGGTGATTGGGCCATGTGATGGATTGATGTTTGGGGTTTTGATTTTTGATTTATTGAGGGAAAACCTGGACCTCTTAGATTCGGGTTTTCCCCAGTTGTGCCAATATGACTTTTCCAATAAAAAGAAACTTTGAGAAAATGCTTGTCTCTGAGTTGTTGATTGGGATCTGGTTCTGCTGGAACGCTGACAATAACATTGCTGGACTATATAGCCTGCAAATGTATTATACTAATCCCAACAGTTTACTAAAATAATATATGAAGAAGCTTTTGTCCTGAATAGTCCTGTACCTTCACGTAATGAACAAACAGGTCTGGAAATCGTCTAGCTGTTTCCTCTGATAAGGAATGAGATTCTGACCTCAGGGTGAGATACCTTCATAAAAATGGTGGCCTCTACTATATAACTGCTATGAAAAAACAATGGATTTTTTTTTAGTCCAGGGAATCATTAGGAAAGGGGTGGACAGCAATACTGCTGGTATAATGTCTTTATATAAATCAACAAAATGCATGTGCATGGAACCACCCTTTGTTTCACTTGCTGCAGCTGAGAAAATATAAATTGTATACTATATGTCTAGAATCTAGATGGATGTATTGAAGGCTGAATCCACTGGTATGGACAAGTCCAGAGAGCAGCATCTTCCACCCTGGCCAAGACTGCCTACCAAGTAGAAGTCAATGGCAGGCATCACGGGCATCCAAAACAGAGATGGCATGACACCATCAACAAAGATGACCATGCAAAGTGGTGTTCAATGATCCAAAAACGGACCCTGCACCTGTGGGAGTACACTAGGAAGAAGGAGGAGGAGGAGGAGGAGGAAGAGGAGGAGAAGGAGGAGGAGAAAGTGCGTGATACAAATGAGAAGTTACCAGGACTGTAAGGCGTTGGCTACTTGGTTGACCATTATGCAGAAAAAACACTGACTAGGTAGGCCTTCAGTTGAAGATACTCACTTCTTTGTCCCATCTTACCATCAGTCTGGGGCTGTTTGGGGTCCGGATGAGGAAGTACAGACTTGGCCCAATCCTGTTGAGATTTAATGGCTATGGCTGTTTGGCTTCCCTAAATTGGAGGCACTTTTCATCATTAGCCTTGGATGAGATAGCAGTTCTCCACTGAGCCTGGTGCTCAATTTGAATGTCTTCCTCAATTTGCAGCTAATTCTCAAAGAGCCAGTGGCAGCTGTGGCCAAGAGAGCCTTGGCATGGGTTCATCTGGTATGCCAGTTGCACCCATCCTTCAGCTGGGAAGCTCTTGAGACTGTCCCTCATTCCTTGGTCGCCTCACAATTGGAGTACTGGAATGCATTATACACAGGATTGTTCCTGAAAACCACCCAGAAAAGATACCATTGGCTCAAAATGTACCAGTACAAGCAATAACTGGTACTTCTCATGATGGCCATGTGCCATTGGTGCTAGGTGAGCTGCATTGGTTACCATATGACTTTCAGGGGCAATTCCTGCGCAGAATTGCCTTGAGATAAGATGGGCAGCCTATACATTTTATAAATAAACACATTCAATTTAACCTTGTTCTTAATTCCATTTTTAACTGTACTTTTATTCATGTATGTATACTGTTGTAAACTGCCCAGAGTGATTTTGGCATGGAAATAAATAAAAGATAAGATAAGATAAGATAAGATAAGATAAGATAAGATAAGATAAGATAAGATAAGATAAGATAAGATAGGATAGGATAGGAGAGGAGAGGAGAGGAGAGGAGAGGATCAGAGGTGGTATTCAGCAGATTCTGACCTGTTCTGGAGAACCGGTAGCGGGAATTTTGAGTAGTTCAGAGAACCGGCAAATACCACCTCTGACTGGAGATTTTACAGTATCCTTCCCCTGCCATGCCCATCAAGCCACACCCACAGAACTGGTAGTAAAAAAAAATAATCCCACCACTGGGTAGGATAAGATAAGATAAGGTAAGGTAAGGTAAGGTAAGGTAGGGTAGGGTAGGGTAGGGTAGGGTAGGGTAGGATAGGATAGAAGAGAAGAGAAGAGAAGAGAAGAGAAGAGAAGAGAAGAGAAGAGAAGAGAAGAGAAGAGAAGAGAAGAGAAGAGAAGAGAAGAGAAAATAGCCTGTAGTACAACATTCTAACCACTGTGCCACCATGGCTCATACCTACACCCAAATACCTACACTTTTAAAAATTATACCGGTTTAAAATAAGTCATAAGTCACTTTTTTTTTTAGTGCTGTTGTAACTCTGAACAAAATGAACTGTTGTATGTCAAGGACTAGTACTTAGATACATTAGAAGTTCTCTGTGTTTGAGGTAGGAGAGTTTTCAGCTACGTTAGGAAATGCTGGGTATTAAAAGCCTGAGATTTTCTGCATGAAAAGAAAGATTCCCTCATCATTCTTCACACAGACCGAGGAACTAGGAGTGGGATACCACATTCCATCCACAACACTTGATTCCCTTGCAGGAGCAAATCTCGGCCCTGAGCAGTAAAACCATCCTATGTACACTCACCGGAATTTCTCTGCAAAGACACATGCAGAATCATGACCTCACAGCCTTCTTATCTCACCTGAGCAAAGAGAATGGAGAACCCTCTCCTCCTTCTGTAAACATACATCTCTGACATACGCTCGTGACTCATTCTTCCACCTGACATTTACAGCGGAGGACAAGGAAAAAAATAAAAGTCAAAACTTGTGTCCAATGCTAGACCTTTTATGGGAAGACTGCAGGGCAAGCAAACCTTTCTGGAACTCATTTGCCAGCCAGCTTTCTTTCTTTCTTTCTTTCTTTCTTTCTTTCTTTCTTTCTTTCTTTCTTTCTTTCTTTCTTTCTTTCTTTCTTTCTTTCTTTCTTTCTTTCTTTCTTTCTCGATTTGATTTGATTTGTCAATCGCTTACAAGATAATAGGTCTAAGTATAAATATGAGTAAGAATACGGGAAATCGGTACGAATAAATGGGGACAATAGGACAGGGTCAGTAGGCACTTGTGCACTTCCGCCCCGGGGGGGGGGGGGGGGGGGAAAGCTACAGAGGGGGGGAAATGGTAGGGGGGGGGGGGGGGGGGAAAAAGGGGGGGGGGGAGGGGGGTTTTTTTGGGGGGGGCGCGCCTTCGGGGGCCCCTTTAGGAATGGGGTGAGGTCAATAGTGGATAGTTTGAGGTTAAAGGGGTGGGGGGTTAGAGGATGTAACAACAAAGTCAGGTAGTGCATTCCAGGCATTCACTGTTGCTGAAGTCGTACTTCCTGCAATCGAGTTTACAGTGGTTAACATTGAGTTTGTATCTGTTGTGTGTTCTTGTATTGTTACGGTTGAAGCTGAAGCAGTCGTTGGCTGGTAGGACATTGTAGCAGATAATTTTGTGTACTACGCTTAAGTCCAACCTTAGGTGGAAGTTATTATTATGGTTATTATCCATAAGCAGCCTTTCCTTCCAACCTTCAGCTACTCTTTCAAGCAGTACTCTTTCCAATGAAAGAAGGTTTCACCTGGCTGTAGAAGACAAACAACACACATAGCCACCAGAATCAGTGAGGGAATGTCTGTGGAGATTCTCAATCATCAGGTCATGGTTGTCCCAAAAGTGTTTTTGCAAAAGGCACCTGGACTTGGTTAATTGTCCAAGGCCAGTTGTCATTCAGAAAGGACCTTTGGGTCAGTGTGGGAATGCAGCTTAATCTTAATCTTTAATACCTAATCTAACCTACTACAATTTGGTTCTTTGCATCTATTTTGAACTAACCCCTCCTCCCTTATATAAAAAGGAGTAACTGATTTTGGGATCAGCTTGATAGCATCCAATTGAAGAACCGTGGTATCATTTCAATAGAGCAGCTGTGGTGTCACAAACCCTCTATTTGCAGTATCCTATAGGCAAATTATTTCTTATTTATATTTGTTTTCCTACTTATATTTATTTAGGCAGTTTGGTCTAGTGGTTAAAGCACAAGGCTAGGACCCAGGGGATTCTGAGTTCTACTCCCATCTTAAGCATGAAAAACTTGCTGGTGTGATTTTGGACAAACTACAAAAATCAATCTTTGTGTGTGTGTGTGGGGTGTTTTTGGCAAGATTTTCAGAAATGGAAAGTGACTGGTCTAAAGTCACCCAGCTGGCTTTGTGCAAAAGGTGAAACTAGAATTCATGATCTCCTGGTTTCTAACTGATGATTTAACCCAGGGGTGTTAAACTCAAGGCCTGTGGGCAGTGGTGGGATTCAAAAAATTTTTACTACCTGTTCTGTGTCTGTGTCTTGGTGGGCATGGCAGAGGAAGGATACTGTAAAATACTCATTCCCTCCCCACCCCACAAACCTGCTGCTTTCCAGCTCTCTTCTCCTGTGCAGGGCAACAAAAGAAGATACTAGATACTGATGCTAGATCCATTAACTCTCTTTGTAATGATGTAACAGTTAGCCCTTTCACTTCTTGCAGGAAAAAGTGATGGATATGGCTCAGCAGTTGAATAACAACTATTTGTTGTTATTTGTTCAACTATTCATTGAACTCCTGTGATTTCTGCTGTTGGGAGAAGTATCCATCTGGTTCAGTTCCAAGTGGGGAGAAAGGACACATGGAGCTGACTAGAAAGATGGTTTAATGGAGCAGAACCATCAAACACATGGTCCTGGTGCAGCTGAACACATGGAGTAGAGAGTGAGTGTCATTTATACCCTTTCTTAGGCCTTGTCCTTGAGCTTCCTGTTCCTGTGGAAAGGGGATGAATTCTATTGGTTGTTGTCAGACTCCCATGGGGCGATGTGAGGTCATGTTTGTCTGAATCAAGTTTGGTTGGAGCCTGGGCTGATGTAATGTCCTTAGGAGGTTTTGCAATGCAGTGAGCCCTGCTGCTAGATGGGTTAATCCTATTATGTCCTGGAGGGTCATGTCTTAATCCTATCATCCTGGAGCTGAAGGTAGATAGGCTGCTCCAGTCCTTCTCAATGGACACCAACTATCTGCTGAGGGCCGGGAGCTGAAGCGCTGAGATTCTGTCTTCAGAAACATGTTTCTCCTTTAGGGAAACTATAATATTCTGCCTTTTTAATATTCCCTAAAACATTTCCTTCTTCTAAGTGGGGTGGGTGCTAACTTTCTACACTGGGAAAAGCTCAGATTTGTCATTCTTTTTCTACATTTATTTTTCCTTCTTTAATATTCAAGAGTTCCCCTAACATGCATGACCAAGATTTCCTGGCAGCCAATCAGGTCACAAGGGATCAACAAATGGGAAAGGTGATTGGCTGCCAGGTCATGCATGTTAGGGGAACTCCATAAGGAAAAAAAAAAGTCAACATTAAAGTCTCGTGACAAGCTGCTAAGTTTCTGCCTATTCCTTCTATTGTTACTGTCTCTGCGTAGCTGGCTGGGGAATTCTGGGAGTTGAAGTCCATTTGTAGCTTAAAGCTACCAAGGTTGAGAAAGACTATCCTAGAAAGCAAAAGGAGCTGCTCAGAGGTGGTATTCAGCAGGTTCTGACCAGTTCTGGAGAACCGATAGCGGAAATTTTGCGTAGTTCAGAGAACCGTCAAATATCACCTCTAACTGGAGATTTTACAGTATCCTTCTCCGGCCACGCCCACCAAGCCACGCCCACAGGACCGATAGTTTAAAAAAATTGAATCCCACCACTGGAGCCGCTGCTAAGCTCTCACTCCTTTCCCTATGAGGGTTGAAAAGAAAAGCAGAGGTTGCAATAGTTTGTGCTGACCTATCATTTTGACTGTGTGCTGAGAAGATATTTTTGTGCACAGAGCTACGTATCCTAATAGGTTTCTTCCTGCAAGATCATACCAGGTGCATGCATTATGCAATGCCTTCAGTGCAAAGATGAGGAACAAAAGAATGCAGAACTTGGGGAGAGTCATAATTAAGTGAGGCTCTAACCATCTTCCTTTATTTGCACATATCCTGAAAGACAGATGCTTTCAGACATTCTTAAATTCTTTTTAGGCACAACCTGTTTTCAGTGATTTCAGAAAACCATTGTCTCAGAAACTATTCTCAATCCAGCAATCCCTCCCAAACTATTCATTTTTTTCCCCTCATGATCCTTAGAGTCAAATTTAGCAGAATTTCTCTGTATGGACATCTTAGCTGCTTCACTTTTGAATACACACTTGATTTTGCATTTCTGAGACAATAAATGAACAACAAATTAAATAATCTCTCACATTCAAAAGCCTGTGAATTTTACCATGTGTCTCTCAGGAACCGATTAAGCTCAACTGATGTCCTAGGCAAGGCCCCAAAATGTTGGCCCTCAATGCAAGTGAAACAGAGGTGGTATTCAGCAGGTTCTGACCAGTTCTAGAGAACCGTTAGCGGAACTTTTGAGTAGTTCAAAGAACTGGCAAATACCACCTCTGACTGGCCCCGCCCCTATCTATTCTCTGCCTCCTGAGTCCCAGCTGATTGGCTGGCTCTTCCTTTGTTGCCCTGCACAGGAGAACGGAGCAGGAAAGCAGGTTAGTGGGTTGGGGAGGTAATGGGATTTTGTAGTATCCTTCCCCTAGGACTGGGGAGGGAATGGAGATTTTACAGTATCCTTCCCCTGGTAGTAAAAAAAAAAATGAATCCCACCACTGAAGTGAAACTGTCATGGTGTGAGAGAGAAACAAATGAGACACCTTCAAAAAATTTTTTTGAACTTTATGCACTGTGCCAAAAGAATTTTAACATCACAAATTCAGGTTACACACAGCAAATAAGAACAATTATTAAAAAAAAACAAAAAACTGAAGTCAAGCGTGGCAGTGAAAGGGTTAAGAGCATGATAGCTTGGGGGGGAAAACTCTACATGACCTTCCCTTGAGGCCCTAAGATTGTTTAATGGTTAATCCAGGGCTGATGTTACAAGTGTTCACCACCCTTTTGCTTGTCAGGGAAATCTGGGAGTTGAAGTCTATACATCTCAACGTTGCTGAGGTTGAGAAACAATGGATTAGATGACCCCTCCCAGATCCTTCCAACCCTATGACTTAATTATGAAGAGATGACCAATATCAAAGGAGTGTAAGCTTGTCTGAGCACAATCTATGTCAAAACATTGTTCATGAAATGAAAGCTGCAGCTGCATAATTCTTCCCCGGATGTTTCTGCTGCAGAAAGCTGGCAATGAAAGCCACAATGGCAATCTGTAGTCAAGCGACACATCAATTATTGTAATTGTAAATTGATTGCCAGGTACCCACACATCAAAAATCATGCAACTGCTTGGATATTGCAATGGCCGCAACTTCACTAACTGGTCATAAGTCTCCTTGTTCAGCACCGTTGTAACAGATAACAGATAATCAGGGTCGGAAGGTAGGTCATCTAGTCCAAACCCCCGCCCAAGCGGGAGACCCTACACCATTTCTGACAAATGGCAGTCCAATCTCTCCTTGAAAGTCTCAAGTGATGGCGCTCCCACAACTTCCGAGGGCAAGCTGTTCCGTTGGTTGATCGTTCTCACTGTCAGAAAGTTTCTCCTTATTTCCAGGTTAAATCTCCTTGTTCAGTTTCCATCCATTATTCCTTGTCTGGCCTACAGATGCTTTAGAAAATAGCTTGACCCCTTCCTCTCTATGGCAGCCCCTCAAATATTGGAAGACTGCTATCCTGTCTCCCCTGGTCCTTCTCTTTACTAGACTAGCCAAGCCCAGTTCCTGCAACTGTTCGTTGTATGTTTTAGCCTCCAGTTCCCTAATCATCCTGGTTGCTCTTCTCTGTACTTTTTCTAGAGTCTCAACATCTTTTTTATAATGCGGTGAACAAAACTGGATGCAGTACTCTAGGTGTGGTCTTACTAAGGCTTTATAGAGTGGTATTAGTTCTTCCCTTGATCTTGATTGTATCCCTCTGGTAATACAATTTAGGATTGCATTAGCTTTTTTGGCTGCTGCTGCACACTGCTGGCTCATATTTAGCTGGTTGTCCACTAAGACTCCAAGATCCCTCTCACAGTTACTGCTATTGAGCCTGGTTTCACCCAGTCTATATGTGTACTTTTGGTTTTTCTTGCCTAAGTGTAGGACTTTACTTTTCTCTACATTGAATTTCATTTTGTTAGATATGGCCCAGTGTTCTAGTCTGTCAAACTCCATCTGGATCTTGAGCCTATCTTCTTGGGTGTTAGCTATTCCTGCCAGCTTAGTATCATCTGCAAATTTGGTAAGTTCCCCTTCTATTCCCTCATATAAATCGTTAATGAAGATATTGAAGAGTACTGGGCCTAAGACGGAAACTTGTGACACCCCACTGCTTACTTCCCTCCATGTAGACTTAGACCCATTAAGGACTACTCGTTGAGTACGGTTTGCCAGCCAGCTGTGAGTCCATCTAGTGGTGGTGCTATCTATTCCACTTTTTTCTAGCTTGCTAAGAAGTAGGTTGTGGTCTACTTTGTCAAATGCCTTGCTGAAATCTAAATATACAGTATTATGTCCACAGTATTTTGCTGGTCTACTAATTTAGTCACTGTGTTGAAGAATGAAATAAGATTGGTTTGGCATGATCTGTTTTTAACAAACCCATGCTGACTGCTAGTTATTACTTTACTTGTTTCTAGATGTTGGCAGATCTGTTTTTTTATTATCTTTTCCAGTATCTTCCCAGGTATTGATGTTAGGCTGATTGGTCTATGGTTTCCTGGGTCTGTTTTTTTTTCCTTTTTTGAAGATGGGAACCACATCAGCTCTTTTCCAGTCCTCTGGTAGTTCTCTGGTGCTCCAGGATTTTTGAAAGATATGGTGCAGTGGTTCTGAGATGACCTCTGCCAGCTCCTTTAAAACTCTGGGATGTAAGCCATCAGGCCCCGGTTATTTGTTTTCATCAAGATCAGACAGGTGTTCTCTTACTATTTTTTTGCTTATTTTAACTTTTATTTCTGGTCTGTCTTTTACAGTTATGTTTTTGGTGGGTTGAGCTATAGTTTCTTTTTGTGTGAAGATGGATGCAAAGAATGAACTAAGCAGTTCTGCTTTCTCTCTGTTGCCTGTTACTTCCTTGCCATCTTCTCTCTTTAGTGGACCGACTGTTTCCTTGATTTTTTTCTTGTTATTTATATGTTGGAAGAAACTTTTCTTATTATCTTTGACTTTTGTTGCAAGTCTTTGCTCGTTCTGAGCCTTTGCTATCCTGACTTCGTCTTTGCAGATTCTGGCTATCTGCTGATATTCTGCCTTAGTTGTATGTCCTTCTTTCCATTTTTTGTACTTGTCCCTTTTTTCTTTCAATATGCCAGAGAGATCTTTGTGTAGCCATGCTGGTTTCTTCTTGGATTTCTTGTTTTTCTTTCTCAGTTGTATTGTGGTAACTTCAAATAATTGCTGAATGAGTGGTTGTTAACTGAGGACTATCTGTAGACTTTATCCATCTGGTGATTTCCAGAAGTGTGAAATTACCACTTCCATTATTTCCCAGCTAGCATGGTTAATGGTTGTGTTGAATGGGAAATGATAGGGCTTGCTGTCCAACCTATCTGGAAAGTACCAGTTGGAGATTTAAAAGTGGTGTTCTTTGAGTTGAACTATGTTGTTTGGTGATAGCCAAGTGTTGCTTTCTTGACTGAAATCCACTGCTTATTCTGGGATGATTTTTCAACTTCCATTCTAGTCTACAGCCCTGATATATGGAAGTGGTCTCCATCCAAGGACTAACCAGCTGAAATCCTGCTTAGCTTTCAAGGCCTACCAAGGTGAGCTAAATGCCACCATCTAGTGGTTCAATTTCCAAAGAGTTCTAAGCTAAAATATAATGTTGTGTCCCATACAAAATGAGATCAATGTGTAGCACAAGAAACATGTGTTTGTTTTTTCTTGTTTCTTCTTGGAGGGAGTTCATCATCTCTCAAACCAGGAAGCTGAAATGAAAGCAAACCTAAAAACTTGCTCAAAAATCTTCCCCGTTTTCTTGAAGCCAAATCTGTTCAGAATAATGTCCCATCAATTACCTGGGGATTGTGCTAATTAAATTGAGCAATCATGATTAGAAGGAGGGTATCTCAGGTTAGCAGATGTTGGAGAGATAAATGGCTCTGGGCTGATCATGGTATCCTACCACAGACACATGGTTAGCTAACAAAAACCTGGACTGTAGGAAAGCACCTTGTTATAAGCCAATAAAGGTATTGTTATCTTACATTGTAAAATGCACATGGTCACTGGTACTCATTTAGTTAAACAAACACTAGCTATGTTCCTCCCCCTGTGTAGAGTACTTTTTCAAACTCCTCCATCATGCAAGGGTGGACAATGCTATCATATAAAGCTGGGGTCGCCAACCTTTTGGACCTCAGGGACCACCAAACTCATAATTTTAAATCCCGTGGACCACTAATATGAATTTTGACTGATGGTGGCTTGCTGACGTTGGTGGGAAAGTCGGTCCCATATTCCAGAGCTGCAGTAGTCATAGGACTGACCCTTTGGTTATTCTGGAGTAGCTGCTCCTCCACCCAGGTGCACCAGCCTGCCATGGACTGGAGAAGTTGTTCTGGGATGACCAAAGGGCCAATCTTGTGACTACTGCAGCTCTGGAATATTGGACCGACTTGCCTACCCAACATTAGCAAGCCACTCCGGGGCAGATTTCCGTCCCCTGCTGTTGGTTTTACCTTCCAGTTCCAGCTGTTGGTTTTACCTTCCAGTTGCAACCCTGAGGCCTGCAGTCAGGGGTGGATTCAAATTTTTCAACAACCGGTTCTGTGGGCGTGGCTTGGTGGGTGTGGCTTCTTCTTATTTTTTTCAGCACCCTCCCTATTATTATTATTTTTGCCTCCTGGGCCTCAGGGAAGCCTCCTGGGGAGCATTTCTGCTCCCAGGAAGCCTTGGCCCAAGCAAAAACAGAGCATTCAGGGGCCCAAGAAGAAGCAAAAAACAGAGCATGGGGTCAGGGGGAGCTGTGCCCCCCCGTACTTCATTTTTTGCCTTCCTGGGCCCCAGGGAAGCCTCCTGGGTGAAGCAGTAAAACAGCGAGGGGGATCCAGGCACAGCTGATCATCGGAACAGCTGATCATCGGGAGGTGGGGGGGGAAGAAATACCTTAAGGCGTGACTGGGCAGGGGAGAACGCAGTCAATGATGTCACGCATGCACGTTAAGGACCAACTGGGTGGGGAGGGGAGGGGTGGGGGGGCCAACCAGGGGCATGATTTGCCATTTCTCTGAACTGCATAGAATCATAACAACCGGTTTTATAGAACCGGTCCAAACCGGTAAAATCCCATCCCAGCCTGCAGTGCCAATCAACTGAGAGGATAAAGAAGAGAAAAGCTGAGGGTTGGGTGGGAGGGCCAATCCTGAGCTTTTCTCTTCTTTCTCCTCTCAGCTGATTGGCAGAGGCTTTTTTCCCCTCCTCTCAGCTGATCGTGGGAGGCGGGTTTTTTGGTGTGTTTTTTTGCTACCGGTTCAGCCGAACTGATCTGGACCGGTAGCATACCACCACTGCACTGGACCATTGAATGGTCACCACTGCTCAATCTGCCAAGGCCAGACTTCACCTGCTGCGATAGACCAATCCCCCACCTCACAGAGGGTTAAACTTGAAGACCCATTGGCTACCCTCACCTAGTTTGGTCCGGTTGTTGAGACAGTTTATCGGGGTGTGTCCGGTGGATGTGTTACAGCTATCTGGAGTGACAGGTGGGTGCTGAGCGGCAAGTAGAAACCAAAGATGGGCAAGCAACTTTAAAAGAGGTATGGCAGCCTTTCCACCAAAGATACCACCCCTCGCTGGATACCCCACAATCCCCCCAGGAGAAATAATTGCATATTGATTGCATTTGTACTGCATGGTAAGCGTGTTGGGAAAGGGCAGCCCAGCGGACTGCTCCAACTACAGACCGGTCAGGTTACTGTCACACACTATGAAGATCTTCGAACGCGTCCTCGATAAGCGCATTCGGGACATCGTCGACATCAGTGTCAACCAGGCCGGATTCATCAAGAACTGCGGCACCACCGACGCCATTTTCGGTGTGCGGATGCTGATGGAGGCTCACAGAGAGAAGAAAATCCCCCTCCACACCGCCTTCTTGGACTTGGAAAAGGCCTTCGATCGAGTCCCGCACGATCTCATCTGGTACGCACTGCGAGATCACGGCATGCCCGAGCTGCTCGTACAATGGGCCCAACTCCTATACAGATGTCACAAAAGCCGTGTAAAAGCGGCAGCTGGGATATCAGAGGAGTTCAATATCACCGTCGGCGTACACCAGGGCTCTGCTCTCTCACCAATTACACATGACCTGTACATGCCCGCCCCATGGACGCTGCTCTACGCCGATGATGTGTTCCTGGCCAACCTGTGCAAGGCTGAACTCGAGCACCTAGTCCAACAGTGGCACGACCACCTCGAGCAGTTCGGGCTCCGGTTGAACCTAAAGAAGTCCGAATACCTGACCACTGACAACGAAACGACAGGCTCCATCCACGTGAACGGGCAGGAGCTACCGCGCGCCTCCACCTTCAAGTACCTGGGAACTACTCTTGGGGAAGAAGGCTTACTACAAACTGAGGTGGCAGCCAGGATCAACGCAGCGTGGGGCAAATGGAAGTCCGTCACGGGCGTCCTCTGTGACAAGAAGATGCCGATGCGCCTGAAGGCGAAAATCTATAACTCTGTGGTGTGCCCCGTGGCCATATACGGCGCAGAGTGCTGGCCGACGACCAAAGAAGTCGAAAGCAGACTCCAGACAATGGAGATGCGAATGCTCCGATGGTCGGTAGGCCTCACCCTACTCGATCGCGTCAGGAACGAAGAAGTGCGTAGACGGTTCAGCGTCGTGCCCATCCCCACGGTCATGAGGCAGTCCCGGCTACGATGGTTCGGCCATGTGAGTCGCGCCAAGGAAGAATCCATCATCAAATCTGCGATGAAGGTGACTGTCGGAGGAGCGAGACCACGTGGTAGACCTAAGCAACGCTGGATGGACACGATCAAGGCCGACCTAGAGATTGCGAAGGCAGACCCGACATACATGGCAGACAGAGAGGTGTGGAAGCAATACTCAAGGACATTAGCGGACCTCGCCAGAGCGCGAGACAAACGCTGAAGAAAAAGAAGAAGAAGAAGGTAAGCGTGTTGGTTGTGAATCTTTCAAAGTTTCATGGAACTGCATATTATGCAAACCCAGGCTATTTGAAATGACTTGCAAAGAGCTGAAAAACTGTATTTATTGAATTATCAATTGAAATGGATTGTACTAGGGGTTGGCAAGAGGCCTTGAGACTTAATCAAACAGAGGACTAGTCCTGCTGCGTATCTTGTTAAATATATAACAAGATTTGTTGCAGGGCCAGATCAGTTAACTGTGTAACTTTTGTTTTATCTCATGTTTATTCTGTATATCTCTTCATTACTACCAATATAGCCATATAGTTATATCAAGCTATCACGAATGAAGGAGAATATACGTGTCTCAGGATAATGTTGCAGGATCCATTCTGGGTCAGTCACCAGGACCAGATGTTTAGTTTTAGTCTAAACCAAGGGGCTTCAAACTTGGCAAGTTTAAGACTTGTGGACTTCAACTCCCAGAATTCCTGAGCTAACATGACTAGAGGAGGAATTCTGGGAATTGAAGTCCACAAGTCTTAAAAGCTGTCAAGTTTGTAGACCCCTGATCTAAACAGTTGGCCTTCAACACCCCAATCAACAACTAAAAGCCGCATACAACTAGGCACCATATAAATACCACACATAGAATAGCCCAAAGCACAGCTGTCAAACTCATGACATCATGCTGCCATCACGTGATGTATCGCAACATTTTTTCCTTTCCCAGAGCTGGGGTGGGTGTGGCCTATGCATGACGCATCCGGCCCACAAGCTGCCATTTTGACACCCCTGGCCCAAAGCATACTCTGCTAGAGAGAAGTTCTCTCAGGATAGGCTCCAACACAAATCCAAAGCTTGGAAGACTAAATCTCTGGTTCCAGTGATCGACCCAGATTGGATCCTGCTATATCTATCTTTGCACAAACACTCAATGCAAAGCCTTCATTGACTATACCAGGACCATATCCATGGCTGGTTGGAGAATTCTGGCAATTGAAGTGCACCCATCTTAAAGTTGGCAAGTTTGATAAACACTGGGCTACACACTTACAGATATACAATCCTTGATGTCAGTTATTTAACTAACTAACTAACTAACTTTGATATTAAGTTTTATTTTATTTATCTTGTATCTACGATTATGTTTTGTACATCTTTGGACCTTCTTTTATCATTCCCTGGAGCCAATGTTCACAACATGTGGCTACTAACTGAGTTGGGTTTTCAGACACAATTTTGAAAGGACATCAAGCTATGGAAGGCTACCCAGGTGATACTCTGATGATTGGACTATTTGGGAACTGATATATGATTGACATCAGTCAGTTTTTAATGGTCCGGACCTTATGATTTTTTTACAGCAACTCAACAGAGTTTCTCAATAGCTGAGAAAGATTATCCAGATGAAGAGATGGGTGAAGGAAACAGGCAGGCGAACTCAGAAGATTTGCGGATTTCCTCTTGAATAAAGAGTCAGTTTTCTTTCAAGTAAGAATGAAATTCCTCCTAAGTAATGTGAGAGTGTCTCAAATCAAGGTGAGATTACTTTCCACATAAGAATGAAATGTCCTCTCAGATTAGATTTCCTTCCAGGTATAAAAAAAGGAGCATCCAGCTGTACAATTGTCCATTTTCTGTCCTTCTGCAATCTCATGAGTGTGAGCAAAAAGAAAAAAGAAAGAAACACGCAACGAAATGTTCCTCCCCATATGTAACACTGTAGTGCAAATGCAAGAAGAAGAATAAGCATTGCAACATTGTGAGGTGTGTTTCATCATCTCCCCTGTCCCCTTAAGCCCATGGACACTCATATGTAATATCCCACAGTCATACATTCCTATTTGTTTGAATACATTAACAAAGATTTAGCAGTAATGTTATATTAAACATTGTAGTTCAACAAAAAAATATCTCCCTATTTGTTTTAAATTTGGCAAAGAATTCAGGTTTGCCATTGCAGTGAAAGATTTTTAGAAAGACACACAGACACACACAGTGACAGACAGACGGACATGAGATTGACTGATTTACAACTATTTGTATATACAGGATCTGTGAGCTTGGTGGGTTAATAATTAGAAAAACAGAAACTGTAAAGCCAGAATTCCTCAAAAACAACAACCTCACAATCTGTCTTTGGTGCATAAGTTCTCCGTGTACATAAAAATATGATAAATCCTGATCATAGTCATCATAAATACATTCATCATGAATCATAAGATACAACATTTAGTGATAGTCATAGGATACTAAATAAGCAGTCAACATAAATCATACTAGCAAACTAAATAAAAATATATAAATTGTAATGATACAAGCAACAAAGTTATAGTCATAAGTAGAAAGGAAATAGGTAATAGGAAGGATGAGAAGAATAATAGTAATACAGTCTTCGTAAATAGTTTGACAGTGTTGTGGGAATTAGTTGTTTAGCAGAGTGATGGCATGGGGGGGAAAACTGTCCTTGTGTCTAGTTGTTCTGGTGGGCGATGCCCTATATCATTGTTTTGAGGGTAAAAGTTGAAACAATTTATGTCCAGGATGTGAGGGGTCTGTAGATATTTTCACAGCCCTCTTTTTGACTCGTGCAGTATAGAGATCCTCAATGGAAGGCAGGTTGGTAGCAATTGTTTTTTCTGTGGTTCTAACTATCCACTGAAGTCTATGTCTGTCTTGTTTGGTTGCAGAGCCAAACCAGACAGTTATAGAGGTGCAGATGACAGACTCAATAATTCCTCTGTAGAACTGAATCAGCAGCTCTTTGGTCAGCCTGAGCTTTCTGAGTTGGCGCAGAAAGAACATTTTTGTTGTGCTTTTTTGATGACGTTTTTGATGTTAAGTCTCCATTTTAAGTCTTGAGATATGATAAAACCTAGAGACGTGAAGCTCTCTATTGTTGACACTGGGTTGTCTAGTATTGTAAGAGGTGGTAATATAGGAGGGTTTCTCCTAAAGTCTACCATCATTTCTACGGTTTTCAGTGTGTTTAGTTCAAGATTGTTCCCGTCACACCACAAGGCTAGTGGTTCAACCTCCCATCTGTATATAGATTGAGGACTTCAGCCATAAAGGTCTTGAAAGGTAATAACGAGCATTCAGAAATCTATGGGTGACCAGTTCATTCACTGCAACATAGATGTTACTCTGCTAAACTGAATCCCAGCAGAAAGTAAGTAGGTAGCTAAGTCCCATGCTACCTGCAACTTTATGGTTGCTTTCAAGGAGACTGCCATGTAGAAGACATGAGGTTGTCCATTTTCAGCAGGGGTTTCAGCAGGGGAGCTTTTGCAGATGGAATTGGAAAAAGGAAGGTTGAGGGGGAGCACTTAAATCCTAAAATTAAAGGTTCTTCGCTTTTTCTTAATAAGGTCCCAGTAGGCCAAAAATTCTATTCTGCACTAGCCTTCTCGGGCTGATAGCTTTAATTATGGTGGGATTATCTACTTAGAGACCCAAGTTGATCTAGTATTTAAGACACCAAGCTGGAAACGGGAATTCCACTCCCATCTTGATCACAAAGCCAGTTGGCTGATCTTGTGTGCCAGTCACTCTCTCTCAGCCCTAGGAAGGACACAATGGCCAACCACTTTTGAAATTATTTTTTTTAATTTTATTTATACAAACATTCCATCTTTCATTTGAGCAGTGTGTCATCTGAGTATACATATCTCATGCAATAACCATTATAGTTTATACATATTCATTGCTTTCACTTTAATACTCTATTTGTCAGCTTTGGAAGCCATATTGAGACTAGATGCTCACATGCTGCCACATTTTGAACCTGGTAAAATGGGAGGGAGGAATTTCTTGGAGTGTATGTAGTTAGACATCATAACATTCTTTTTCTAATTCAAGGTCATGTTATTTTGCGCATAAGCAGGGGAAAGCTCAAATTGGGACTGGTGGTGATTGGAGCATGTGATGTGATGATGGGTGCAGGGGGTGGATTTGTAGTTTTTACTTATTGCAAGGAAGCCCAGAACTTTCAGATTCGGGATTTCCCAGTTGTTCCAGTTTACCATACAAAATAAAAAGAACTTTTGAGAAGATATCTGTCTCAGAGTTATTGGTTGGAGTGGTGGTTTTCTGGAACGCTGACACTATTTTTACTTCATACTAATCTACATCATATACCTAATTCTTCTAACGTTCCCCATCTTAACATTTTTAATTCTTACCACATTTTTACTATTTTACGCTAGTCTTCTCTAGTTCCTAACTTCCATTTTTATTTTCCAACCATTAATAAAATAAATTCCATATCATATAATATTCAGTTTGTTCCTTCTCTTGGGTTGCTAATGTTAACCTATTCATTTCTGCACAGTCATTTCTGCACAGTCATTTCTGCACAGTCTAGTATTTTTCTAATCACATTTGCACTTTCAAAATCTTGTCAAGAAAACAGCAGTGACTAGTCAAGGCAGTCACCGGGAGACACCCCAACACCAGAACCAAAACAAATATTTTATTTGTCTACTCTACAGAGATTCTCAGTCATCTAGGTCACGGTTATCTCAAAGGTGCTTTTACAAAAGGCAACTGGACTTCCTTTATGTTTGTTTCGAAACGTCTTCCAGGAAGAAACAAAGAAAGTCCAGTTTCCTTTTGAAAAAGCACCTTTCGGACGAATGTCCTACTTTGTACTCCCAGCTAGCCCCGGGGCAAACCTGCTCCTGCTGGTTTGTCCCCTCCATCCAAATTTCATGTGCGCGTGAATGCATGATGAAACCAACACACAGAAGCCCTTTTGAAAACACCGAGATTCCTCATCTCATGATGATATGTGCCTGCCACTTTCTTCTTCTTTGCAGGCCGGGGGTGTATTTGTGTAGGAAGGAGTGCTGCACCACTGCTAAAGCTTTACTTTTACCACAACCCATGCTTATATTTAGACTACAATGAGTCATTCTGAAGCTTCTGAAAGGGGGCCTCCTTCCTGTGGCCTCCTGGCTCTTGGAGCTAACAATGACCTCATCAAGAATAAGTCCCTCTCCTCCCCAGGCAGGTGTAAACCTTGCTGCATTTTTCTCTCCTGAGGCTATTTGCTTTGCTGAGCTGAGTTCGGCTTTTGCCGTAGTTTGCTTTTCTTCTTTTCCAATAATAAATTTCTTCTGCAAGGGCTCTCCTGCCCTCCATCTCCAAATCTTTTCTCCTTGCTCTTTTTTTTCCCTTCCCAATGTCACAGCAATGATATTTTTCCTCCTCATTCTTTCTCTAAAAACTGATGGCCTCTTTCCCCAACTGGGTGCCCTCCAAATGTGTCAGGACAATTCCCAGCATGCCCAAGTCCTAGCACATCTGGAGGATATGTGTCTATGCAGATTCTCAGTCATCCAGGTCATGGTTGTCCCAAAGGTGCTTTTTCAAGAGGCAACTGGACTTTCTGGTGTGTGTGGTTTTTTTCCTCTGAACAAACTCAAAGAACGCTTCAAACTCTCTAAAAGAATGCAAATGACCAGCTGTCTGCAAGGACTGGATGGAGGGGACAATTTCTTCTTCACCAAAATGTTGCCCTTCAGCTGAACGGAACGGAACAAGTAGACTTATTTTTATTTTATTTTTTATTTATTTGATTTGTCAATCACTTACAAGATAATAGGTGTAATACATAGTTATGAAAACATGAAATGAGTACATATAAGAAAAATAAAAATAAACAATAGGACAGGGACGGTAGGCATGTTGGTGCGCCTATGCACACCCCCTACAGACCTCTTAGGAAGGTGGTGAGGTCAATAGTAGACAGTCTAAGGTTAAAGTTTTGGGGGTTTGGGGAAGAAACCACAGAGTCAGGTAGAGCAGGGGTCCCCAACCACCGGGCCGCGGACCGGTACCTGGCCATGGAGCACTCTCTACTGGGCCGCAAAGAATTTTTTTTAAAAATGTCGGCTTTCTTCACCTTCGGTGAATGCTGCTGGGATCGGGATCAAGGACACAAATGAAAGAAGGGGAGGGAGGAAGCAACCGCCTGTCCTTCTCTCTGGGTCAGCTCTCTCAGTCGCTCTCTCGCTCCTCCACCAGCCCAGGAAGAAACTGCTTCAAGAAGCGCGGGGGCTTTCCTGTCGCCGCAGTGCCTCCGAAGGGCCCGCTTCTCCCCACCCCCACCCCATCCGCCCGCTCGCCCCGCCAGCAGCGCTGGCGTTTAAGGTTCAACCAGTGCTCCGTTTGCCTGCCTGCCTGCCTGCCTTCGTTAATGGTTGAATCGGAACAGCTTCGGCTGAGTAAAAGAGGCGAATAGTTATTATTCTCAGCCGAAGCTGCTCCCAAACAACCAGAAACTAAGGCAGGCAGGCAGGCAGGCAGAACGGGACACTGGGATTGAAGGCCGCGCGCTGGTGGGCGGGTGGGGGTGGGGGTGAAACAGGCGCTCGGAATAGCTGCGGCGACAGGAAAAGCCCCCTCCTTCTCTTCTCCCCCCTCCTTGCAAAAATTTTCTGCTTGAAACCGGTCCCTGGTACAAAAAAGGTTGGGGACCACTGAGGTAGAGTATTCCAGACATTGACCACTCTGTTGCTGAAGTCGTATTTCCTGCAATCAAGTTTGGTGCGATTAACCTTGAGTTTGTATCTATTGTTTGCTCTTGTGTTGTTATGGTTGAAGCTGAAGTATTCATTGACCGGTAGGACATTGCAATGTATGATTTTATATACCATACTTAGATCAGACCAAAGACGGCGTAGTTCTAGGTTTTCTGGGTCTAGAATTTCAAGCCTGGTGGCATAAGTTTATGGCTCTGTTTATATAGTAGCTTGCCCTGCCAAGTATTGGTGTTGTTGTTGTTTTCATACAGCCTGTGTTATGAGTCCAGAGAGTGGTGATCCCATGGCTGTTTGTCTGATTTCTTCATATAAAACTGGGGGAAAAAAGATGGTAAATATTCCAGCTACAGTGCCTCAAAGAGCTAATAACAGAAAAGGGTGAGACTATGATTTCGTTTGATGTCAACACTCTATAGACCCAAACTAAGGGGGGGAAAAAAGCCATGGCAGCTGTACTACACAACACACCCAACCTAACCAAATACACTAAGACCAAAATATCCAGAATTATGGATCTCATCAACTTTTCACCTACTTTCAGTTTGGTACCAACAAATAAAAAAAAACACCCATGGACTAGCACTCTCACTAAGAAAACAACACACACACACACACACACACACACACACACACTACTAATACTGAAAGGCCAAGCTACTTTATGCAAACAGAGAGTAAATGTCACTCTGTTCTAGCAATGAAAATGCATCCTCTCGTTTCTTGTTTTTCTTTGAGTTTTTGAAGTTTACAGTTAGGAGTTTCATCCCCAATTTATTTTATTTTCTCAGACACTTTCATGCTATATTTATTCTACAAATTATATTTAACTCTGAACAGGTGTGTTGGTTCACAAAAAGAACAGTTACGATTTGTTACTTTTTAATGGCCTTTTTGGAAGTCTTTTCAATTTTAGGAACTGCTAAAATTTGGCATCTCTAGGCCAATACCTACTCAGCCTCAGTTTGGCGCCAGCCCTGCCTTTCAAATGTATTTGGTCAGCAGCTCCCAGAATTTCCCAGCTGGTACAAAAATGTAAAATGTTGCTTGTGTTGAATTAAAGGATATTTATTCTTTAATAACCAGCCAGGTAATTATTTCATTGTATGCAGACATATCTATGCTATTCATTGCAATGGATATGTTAACTGATATGCAAAGGTAAAGGTGAAGGCAGATGTGATTGGTTTTAGGTCCTGGGGATTTGATGAATTAGGTATGCAGATTATTTTTGGCAACAATATTGAAGTGACTTGCCCTTATCTTTGATAATCTTTTTTTTAAACTACTTAGTTTAACTTTCAATCTTGGCATTCCTAGTTAGGCCTCCTTTCAGCTACTGATAGGCTCTGCCCCTGTTTTCCTGTTCAAAACCAGCCAAAATTGGCTCCGTGCTGCTACCAAGCAAGGCAGCCTTCAAATGTGTAATCATTTCATTAATTAAAGTATTTCCTTCTTGCCTTTCCCTCACATACAGTTACATATCAGATGATTTAGAGTTAATGAACAATCTACAAAAACTATAATCTGAAAAATAAGGTATGACCACAGTTATTAAAAAAAAACCTAGGTCATGCTGTCTAAAAAAAGCTCAGCTAAGCCCATGAGTTCATTGGAACAAAATGATGTAAGATACAGCTAGTAAACTCCTTCCCCCTCCCCCTCTTCTTCCCCATCTCTTGTCTTCCTAAGTTTCTTCTTCCTCCTCCTCCTCCTCCTCTTCTTCTTCCTCCTCCTCCTCCTCCTCCTCCTCCTCCTTTCTTCTTCTTCTTCTTCTTCTTCTTCTTCTTCTTCTTCTTCTTCTTCTTCTTCTCTTCTTCTTCTTCTTCTTCTTCTTCTTCTTCTTCTTCTTCTTCTTCTTCTTCTTCTTCTTCTCTTCTTCTTCTTCTCTCCTCCTCCTCCTCCTCCTCCTCCTCCTCCTCCTCCTTCTTCTCCTTCTCTTCCTCCTCCCCCTCCCCCTCCCCATCCTCCTCCTGTCTCCTTCTTTCTCCTCTTCCTCTTCTCTCCCTCTCTCTCCATCTGTGTCTCTGAAACAGGTGCAACCTTTCCTGTATCTGTGGGCTGTACTTCAATTTTTAATTTGATAACTCTCTCAAGGAGTGGCCAAATTGAATTTCCAACGAGGAAGGATTTTAAGATGCAAAAGAGACATCTCAAAAGATTTATATATCTCCAGGTCCAAAAGATCCAAATATTTTGGACCTGCCTCTTTGTAAGAGCTCCAGCTACCAGTGGGCCATATGTTGTATGCCAACTACGACCTGCTTTACAAGTGTCATGCCTTATGACCATAATTGCCAGGTTCAGTTATGGTCATCAGTTGAGGACAACCTGTACCTTCACTGTCAATTCTGGTTAGTGCCCTTAATCCAGTTTATTAACGTAGCAAGGGCAAATAATTAAAGTTGATCACTAGATTGACTCCTTGGTGCATATTTACAGTATGACAAGAGGGGGGCAGAAATCACATCACGACCAAAAAGACCCAGAAAAAGGAGGGAAACAAGTTCACATAGAAAAATCCCTTAATTGAGTTGATATACCAGAAAGATACAGGTCATACACAGCCCCAGCTGCATAATTGTGGCTCTCTAAAATTCAGCAATAAAATTATGATGTTATGAAGTTTTTATCATTTTTGGAAAATGTTAAAATAAGTTATTAACATCTTCGCTCTCCCCCCCAGGTATCCTTGTTCAACAATACGTCACTGTCATGCTTCTTTGGTTCTTAAATGTTGACGTGTGGATGGATCCTGGGAAACAAACCTTTTCCTCTAGATACCTTTGCACTGTGGAATAGTTTTCCCTCTGCCTTCTAGAAGGTTTCTAAGACTTGGCTTCCCCCAGGTGCTGGGAGAGGAGGAGAGGGAAACCTAGCATTTGTAGTTTTGTCATGGGACTGTCCAAGATCAGAAGATGTGGAAAGACCTGACTCATAGAATCACCAATAATTGGACATGACTGAACAGGCAACATCATCATCATCATCATCATGACCATCATCATTGTCGGGAGTCTTACTCCCAAGTCGCCCCTTTTGTCTTAACTGTTCTTGCCTTCTGGCAGCTCTGTGCAGGTGCACACTGGGAACAGGCTCCCTCTGGTCCTCTGCCTCGCTGATGTCACATTCTGGAGGCTCTGGAGTCAGCACATAACTCCCAAATGGCCCTGGCCCCATGTCTGTGTCAGATGCAGGACCCTCGTCCGAGCCCTCCCCAGACTTCTGGACTAGCCCATGTTCCTCCCCACCGTCTGACTCTGCTGCCATCTCCACAGGCTGCTGGTGGACCACAACAGTTATGGTACTTGATAATATAAGTTCTCAACTTATGATCATAATGGAACATGTAATGCTTCTCTCTGCCAGGGCTGTATTATTTTACACAATAGCCATGGAAATCTTACAAATAAATACATACACTTTTAAAAATTGTACTGTGACTTTAAAAAAAACCCTCCATGAATCCTGATGGTAGTAAGGAAGTACGAGAAACACAGTCCAACACATATGGTAACAAAGGTTGACTTACGCCAAGAGGGAGACTCATTAGAAGATCTTTCTGTGGCTAAGTGATATGTTAGTTGAATCAATTTAGAAGAACTCTTAGTCATAGCTGTGTCTTGCTTTTCCAAATGCCACTCCATTTCTCAGAATACAGCCAACCTATGTCCCAAGCTTGCAGAGGAAATGCAATGCCAGTCAAACAAGGCTGCAACTCAAGCCAGGATTAGCAGACATGCCCAGTGGCATTAGCTGCAATGTGACATCATCTCTGCTTCATGAGCTGCACTGGTTGCCAGTATGACTCCAGGTGTCACTCAAAGTGCTAGTCGTCCCTTATAAAGTCCTACATGACATAGAGCTAGTGGTGCTATGCTTCCGGTTCGCACCGGTTCTAGCGATCCGGTTGTGCTAGTCAGCGGCTGGCCCTGCTCACCTGCCCCCGCTCTTTCCTCTCCTATATTTCCTTTGTTTGTAGCTCAGCTGATAGATGCGGCCGAGCAGATTGCTGCACCTCAGCTGTTTTACTCCCCAGTGCTGATGGTAAGTTTTCATGCTTAGAGTTGTCCGTTTTAGAACGCTCCATGCACACGAGCGCCCACAGAACCTGTAAAATATTTTGAATTCCACCACTGGAAAGCCAAGCTTTTTGAGGAGTCACCAATGCCCCATACATTCTGCCCAACCAGGAAGGTTGCCAAGATCCAAGTCCCTTCAATCAAAGTACCAGGTCTCAGAACCCAGCACCTTCTCCGACACAGCACCTGCTCTCTGGAAATTCGACTGGCTTCCACCCTGTTGACATTTTGCAAGGCTTGGAAGATCTGATTGTCCTCTTAGACCTTGGGTTGAGGTGGAGGAGGACTCTTGTTAGAGGTGTTTTGTCTCTGTTTAGGCAGAGCAACCAGATCTCATATTTTTAAAAATTTTGTATTGTGATAGAATTCTTTATTGGCCAAGTGTGATTGGACACAGAAGGAATTTGTCTTGGTGCAAATGCTCTCAGTGTACATAAAAGAAAAGATACATTCATCAAGAGCCAAGAATCATCAGGTACAACACTTAATAATAGTCATAGAGTACAAATAAGGAATCAAATCATACTAGGAAACAGTCAATAAAAACCATAAGGATACAAGCGACAAAGTTACAGTCATACAGTCACAAGTGGGAAGGGATGGGTGATAAGGAGTGATGAGAAGAGTTTGTAAATAGTTGGACAGGGTTGAGGGAATTATTTGTTTAGCAGAGTGATGGCGTTCGGGAATTTTATGATTTTGTCATATTGTGAACTTTCCAGAGTCAGTTTGGAATCAGGTGGGTGGAATTAAATAAATAACAAACAAACAGAAAGCCTTCCAGCCCAATTGGACTACAATTCCCCAAATCCCCAGCCAACCAATGGAGCATCCAAGATACCCAGAGGGCGTTTCTCACTGGAATTCCTTTTGTGATATTTTTCAGCCTCATGTTTGTTGAAATGACAACTTTTGGCCAGCTCCCGCACAAGGGAGCTGGGAAGTCCCATGGCCCTGAACTCAGGGATTGGATCCCCTCTCTTTCTGCCTTTCCCTTATAAGGTCATCTCTGCATATGTCAATAGATTGCCTCATGCATTCATAAGCTGCTCAAGGAAAGCTGAACTATAAGATCAGCCTCCTCTATAGCCTTTTTGTGTTTTGTTCAAAGTCCAGAGGGCTGATCACTCTTGGGAGAAAGGTTTGGGGTGTGTGTGTATGTGTGTGTGTGTGTGTGTCCTTCTTCCTTTGCATTTCATCTTCAGTGACCCGTGCTGTCAAAGGTGAGAGCAATGAGAGAACCTCATTGTGGGAAGAATGTGTGCAAAGTGGCCAGAATAAATATTCAGAAAGGGCCTCTGCACAAATCCATCCGTTAACACCTTTTCTTCTAAGATTGTTCTGAAAAGCCCCAAATTTTGAAATGGGATATTTAGAACGGTTTGCCTGTGAAAGTTGTTGGTGCTCCATCACTGGAGCTTTTAAAGAAGAAATTGGACAACCATTTATCCAGGTCTCCTGCTCAAGCAAGTGGCTGGACTAGGACACCTCTAAAGTCCCTTCCAACTCTGTTATTCTGTATTCTGGGTATGATTCATGTAACTCACAATTCAGCTTATGAATAATTAAGCAGAATGATTCTGTCCATACAAGGAGAAAAGATGGAAGAACCACTCCATCCCAAATCCTCCTGGGTTCACACAAAGAGGAACCACAGAAAGGTATTTTCTTTTTCCCCGACTTAAAAAGAAATCACAGTTGCCTTTCCATGGTTTGCTCATTTTTAGGCCTTTCTCAACACCAGAGGTCTGACACTGAAGAGCATTGTTTCTTAGCTTTAGCAACTTTAAGATGTCTGGATGTAATCTCCCAGAATTCTTTCTTTCTTTCTCTTTCTTTCTTTCTTTCTTTCTTTCTTTCTTTCTTTCTTTCTTTCTTTCTTTCTTTCTTTCTTTCTTTCTTTCTTTTTCTTTCTTTTTCTTCTTTCTTTCTTTCTTCTTTCTTCTTCTTTATCTATCTATCTATTATCTATCTATCTATCTATCTATCTATCTATCTATATTATCTCATCTCTATCTTATCTATATTATCTATCATCTATCTATCTACTATCTACTCTTTCTATCTACTCTATCTATCTATCTATCTATCTATCTATCTATCTATCTATCTATCTATCTATCTATCTATCTATCTATCTATCTATCTATCTATCTATCTATCTGTATCTATCTATCTATCTATCTATCATCTATCTATCATCTATCCAGAGGTGGTATTCAACATGTTCTGACCAGTTCTGGAGAACCATAGCGGAAATCTTGAGTAGTTTGGAGAACCAGCAAATCCCACCTCTGACTGGAGATTTTACAGTCTCCTTCCCCTGCCATGCCCACCAAGCCACACCCACAGAACTGGTAGTAAAAAAAAAAATTGAATCCCACCACTGCATCTATCTATTCTAGCTGGCTGAGGAGTTGAAGTCCACATCTCTTAAAGTTGCTGAGATTGAGAAATGAGGATGAAACAAGAGGGTGAAATAAAATTGTAGAGGGGTTGCGAAATGAAATGGCAACTTCTCTTTTCATTTCCTTTCTTTTATTCAGACTCCAGATTTTGCAACCTTCTCTGGGCCCTGCGATTACCTGTAAAAGGGCAACAGGATTGCATTGTCAATTTCCTAACATATTGAATTACGCCGTCTTCGGTCTGATTTAAGCATGGTATATAAAATCATACATTGCAGTGTCCTACCTCTCAATGAATACTTCAGCTTCAACCATAACAACACAAGAGCACACAATAGATACAAACTCAAAGTTAACCGCACCAAAATTGATTGCAGGAAATACGACTTCAGCAATAGAGTGGTCAATGTCTGGAATACTCTACCCGACTCTGTAGTTTCTTCCCCAAACCCCAAAAACTTTAACCTTAGACTGTCTACTATTGACCTCACCCCTTTCCTCAGAGGTCTGTAGGGGGCGTGCATAAGCGCACCAACGTGCCTACCGTCCCTGTCCTATTGTTTCTCTTATTCTTTTATTTTTTCTTATATGTACCCATTTCATGTATTCACAACTATGTATACACTTATACTTCTTATCTTGTAAACAATTGGCAAATCAAATAAATAAATAAATAAATAAAAATAAATATTCCTAGTCTGAAATGACTATGAAAATGTGCAGAAGCTTGGTAGACTCGGAGAAGTCATGAGGGGGAGCGCAAGAGATTCAGCAACATTTTCACTGAATGTGTGAGTTCAGTTCTGCAGAAATCGAGATGAGAAAATCGCAAAGTTTGCAGAATTAGGCCAGGATATCTGCAATCAGGCCAGAAACATTACATGTTGTAATTAAGATTGCATGTTGTTGAGTTGAAACTCAGTTCCACAGGAGTGGAATTGTTAAAGGGTTGGACTGCACCCGGGGAGCCCAAGATTCACGTGCATAGTGGGTTTCATTGGAAGAGTTATTTTTCTTTACCTTGCCTACCACACAGGATAGTTGCTCAAATACACAAAAGCTGCCTTGAACTGAGGGAGGCCAGGTGGATTCAAACCTCACCATTGTCAACATCCAAGGTGTCACAAAGCAAAAGGGAAGACCCAACTTGGAAGGTAACTGTTTTGCATCGATTGGCTGAGAAAGACCTTCCCCAATTATAGAATAGAATAGAATAACAGAGTTGGAAGGGACCTTGGAGGTCTTCTAGTCCAACCCCCTGCCTAGGCAGGAAACCCTACACCACTTTAGACAAATGGTTATCCAATCTCTTCTTAAAAACTTCAGGGGTTGGAGCATTTACAACTTCTGGAGGCAAGTTGTTCCACTGATTAATTGTTCTAACTGTCAAGAAATTTCTCCTTAGTTCTAGGTTGCTTCTCTCTTTGATTAGTTTCCACCCATTGCTTCTTGTCCTGCCCTCAGATGCTTTGGAGAATAACTCAGGGGTGGGATTCTACAGGTTTACACCTATTCGCTAGAATCAGTTGGGAGAACTGGTTGTTAGAAGAAATTACTGGCCTAATCCTGTAAGGAAGGCAGGAAGGAAACATCCTGGTGTTGCTTACAGAAACTGCCTCTCCGTTAACCCTTATTACATTCTTGGCAAGACTAGACTTCCTATCTCTGGAACGTCTCTGGAGTTTTTTCCCCTCCTTTGCTGGTACTTTGCTTGTGTGGAGTGACCATTCAAAGGTACAATGGCACTGAAAAAAGTGACTTATGACCATTTTTCACACTTACGACTGTTGCAGCATCCCCACAGTCATGAGAGGCCAGGTGAGAAGATGCATGTCTCAATGTGAGTGATATTGAGTTGGCCACGCCCAGCCAATAACATGACCATAAAGCCAAGTCCACCCAGTCACATGACCATCAAGCCATGCCCACCACCTAAGCCACGCCCACAGAACCAGTTGTTAAAAATTTGAATCCCACCCCTGGAATAGCTTGACCCCCCTTTTCTTTGTGGCAGCCCCTGAGATATTGGAATGCTGTTATCATGGCTCCCCTAGTCCTTCTTTTTATCAGACTACACCTGTGATGGTGAACCTATGGCATGTGTGCCAGAAGTGGCACACAGAGCCACTTCTGCTGGCACGGGAGAGGTTGCCTGGAAGAGCCCCACTGTGCATGCGCCCGCGCCACTGCCCGCCAGCTGATTGTCAGGTATCTGGCATGCATATGCAGGAGGCGGGAGAGATGCATGCACATGCCCAGAGCCACACAGAGTGCATGGGGGGACTCATGTGCATGCACTGAGATGCGCAGGGCATGCGGGGGCCTCACACACATGTGTACAGATGCATGGCGCATGGGGATCACGTGCGTATGCACAGGGGCATGGGAGCATGTGCATTGCCTTCTGAGTGCTAGTTCACATGCAATTTTTGGCACACGAGCTCAAAAGTTAGCCACCAGTGGACTAGACATACCCAGTTCCAGCAACCCTTCTTTATATGTTTTATAGCCTCCGGTCCCATCTTTGTTGCTCTTCTCTGCATTCTTTCTAGAGTCTCAACCTTCTTGTTTACATTGTGGCTACCAAATATTGCTATATTGTATGGGGTTATCTTTATGGGTACAAGGTTTATGGGTACAAATGGCAACTTCAAATCTCAACAAATAAATGCTCTATCTTACATATTGGCAAAAAAAAAATCAGAAAATAAAATGGAAGCTGAATAGTCAACACCTTGTTGATGATCCAAACTCTGTCAAGGACCTTGGAGTACTCATCTCTAATGATCTAAGTGCTAGAGCCCACTGTAACTGCATAGCCAAAAAGGTATTAAGAGTTGTTAACCTAATCTTACATAGCTTTTTCTCTGGTAATATTACACTACTAACTAGAGCATACAAAACATTTGCTAGACCAATACTCGAATACAGCTCATCAGTCTGGAACCCACATTATGTATCTGATATTAACACAGTTGAGAAAGTCCAGAAATATTTCACAAAAAGGGTTCTCCACTCCTCCACTCATTGCAGAATACCTTATGCCACCAGACTTGAAATTCTAGACCTAGACAACCTAGAACTACACCGCCTTCAGTCTAAGTATAGTACATAAAATTATACATTGCAATGTCCTACCAGTCAATGAATACTTCAGCTTCAATCATAACAACACAAGAGCACACAATAGATACAAACTCAAGGTTAATCGCACCAAACTTGATTGCAGGAAATACGACTTCAGCAACAGAGTGGTCAATGTCTGGAATACTCTACCTGACTCTGTGGTTTCTTCCCCAAACCCCCAAAACTTTAACCTTAGACTGTCTACTTTTGACCTTACCCCTTTCCTAAGAGGTCTGTAGGGGGCGTGCATAAGCGCACCAACGTGCCTACCGTCCTTGTCCTATTGTTTCTTTTATTTTTCTTATATGTATCCATGTATTCATAACCGATGTTTTTACTTATACCTATTATCTTGTAAGCAATTGACAAACCAAATAAATAAATAAAATACATAAGGTTGAGCCTTAAGGGACAAGTAAAAAGTACTTTCACGCCACAAAACTTGCAGCTGCAATACTTACAACCACAACCGGGATGAGAATTTCCATTGCTAAGCAAGGTGGCTGCTAAAGTGAATCCCAGCAGAGTTTACAACCAATTTTGCCAGGGTTAAGCAAATTATTGCAGTTGTTTAAGTGATTCAAGGGCTTGTTAAGTGAATCTGGCTTTCCCCATTGACTTTGCTTGAGGGAAATTTGGCTGGGCAAGGTAGCAAGTGGCAATCACGTATCTACAGCTGTCCAAACTATGTGCTGGTTGCCAAGTGCCCAAATTTTGATCATGTGACTGTGGGGATGTTGCTACAGTTGGACATGCAAAGATCAGTGGTTGCAAGCCACCTTTTTTCAGTACTGTTGCAATTTTGAAAGGTGGCTAAACGAATGACTGTAAGTCGAGAACTAGCTTTATGTATTTTAAAGCCAAACCCGTTGAACAAAGATCCCTGAAACCAGAACTGGAGGAGTGGCCAGAGTTGAGGGTCTCTGTGCAAAGGTGGTTTTTTTTTGGAGGGGGAACCCTTAGCTCAAACTTCTGGGAGCATCTCTCAGTTTCTCTTCTCACCTGCTCTTTTCCTCTTCCTGGGCCACCCTCCCTTCCCTCTATAGGAAGAAAAATCCAATCTGCTTTCAAACTGGGAGAAAGATGCTGGAAATAAAACTGGAGGCTTGATTGGAAAGAAGGACTCTGTTTATTGATGAGCAGAACCAACAATAGCATGTAGTTCTGGGACAGCTGACAAATTGGTTTGATGAATACGTGGATTTTTATTGGGTTCTGAGATGCTGCAGGGGGTTGTGCAAAAGCCTGGTGCCTTTTGCTACTCGAACGGTGGTGGGTTAATCCTATTAGGTCCTAAAGATCATGTCCTGCTCTTAGAGTTTTTTTTTGGGGTGGGGGGAGTTGATGTAAATTCTTAATCCCATCATCTGGACCTGAAGGTGTTTTGTTTGTGAATAGGTTGGCGGGGATTTCTTAATGGGTATAACATATCCATGTCTAAAGACTTTGGGCATGATCTGGAGGCTGTTGGGGGCTGCTTTACACTGCCTTTGTTAAGATTTTTCTCCATTTCTCCTTTGGGGAAATATAATATTCTGCCTCTTTTAATATTCCCCAAAACATTTCAGCCTCTCTGGCTCTGCCTGCCTCTCTCTCTCTCTGTGTGTGTGTGTGTGTGTGTGTGTGTGTGTGTGTGTGATTACTTCTTATACCTCTTTCCTTTTCCTTGAAAAGAGAGAGCAAGCCTCTTGCTGTACTACTCAGACAGCCTGCTTAGCCCGATAGGAAATGAAAAAAAAAGAGGCTGTTTTTGTTTGTTTGTTTGCCTGGATGTGCATAACCAACACACCGCTCATCGGAGGGGAGACTGAGAGAAGCGGGAGGGCAAGACCGAGCTCGCTTGGCAAAGTTGCACCCATGCCGCTTCCAGAGGGTTGTGTTGTGAACTCAGTTCCTTTCCGCGGTTCCTGCCATTTTGGGCCCGCCACCACGGGCTGTCGCCCCCCCCCCCCCACACACACACATACACCTGGCACCTCCCTGGCCATCGGCTGCCCAGGAGGGGGAAGCAGCTTTACGGGGGACAGGGTGGGGGTTTGTTTTCTTCCAGCTCCTGGGCCTTTTTCCTTTTCTCTGCTGTGGAGCAGCCGAGGTCAGGCTCGGGTGTGGGGAGGGGGTGGGAGGAAGGGAGGGAGAGAGAGAGGGAGGGAGAGAGAGAGAGAGAGGGAAGGGAGGGAGAGGGAGGAGGGAGGGAGAGAAGAGAAGGAAGGAGGAAGGGAAGGAGAGAGAGGGGGAGAGGGAGGGAGAGAGATGAGAGAAGGAAGGGAGGGAAGGAGAGAGAGGGGAGGGAGGAAAGAGAGGGAGGGAGAGAGATGAGAGAAGGAAGGGAGGGAAGGAGAGAGAGGGGGGAGGGAGAGAGAGGGAGGGAGAGAGAGAGAGAGGGAGGGAGGGAGGGAGAGAGGAAGGGAGGGAGGAAGAGAGAGAGGAGACGGAGGAGAGAGGGAGAGGAGAGAAGGATGGGAGGGAAGGAGAGAGAGAGGAAGGAGGGAAGGAGAGGAGAGGAAAGAAGGAAGGGAGGGAGGAAGAGAGAGAGAGAGAGAGGAGGGAGAGCCGAGCGAGCGAGCGAGCGAGAGAGAAACCGATCACCTGCACCGCCCAGCCTGCTGTGGGACGCGCTGCCACCCGCCCAGCCCCCCAAACTCCCGCTTCAGGGCAGCAACTTGTCCCCGCTTGCCCGGGTACTCGCCTCTGATTGGCTGGCGGGCGAAAGTCTCGCCAGGGAAAGGAGGCGAGGACTCCGCGGTGACGTCATGGGGAAACCCCGGCCCTGGCCTTAGCTCCGGGCGTCCGCGCTGGAGGCGGCTTTTCGGAAGCTTCCAGCGAGCCGAGCGGACCTGCCGCCCTCCCTCCCACGCCGGCCTTCCGAAGCGACGAGTCGAAAGGAGCCGAGCCTCCTTGTCCGAAATGATGCCGACCAAAACGCCGCGCAAGCCCGCGCTGCAGAACCCGGCGCCCTCAGGTAAGGATAACCGGGCGCGCCCCGTCCCCGTGTCCCCCCCCGCAAGCCCGTTGGCTTCCAGGCGGGCCGGGCCTTGGAACCCCCTTGGAGAGGCGCCTCTCTCTCTCCGTCTTCGGGTCCCGGGAGCTCCCCCGATGGAGCAACCGGGACCCGGCTTGATGATCTCAGGCTGCGCGGGTGGGTGAAGAGGCAGCGCTCCACCGGGGATGGAGGGGTCGCGGGCCAAACGGGAGCGCCGAGACCGCTTCCTTCCTCACCCGGAGCCCAGCCAGTTTCTTCTCCTCGGAAGGATCGGCCCTCGGTTCTTGAATTATTCGCCCCCTTGGCCGAAGGAAGCGGGTGCCGGGACCTGTCCGCCTCTGCGATCGAAGCCTTCCCGCCTGTCACCTCAACTGCATAATGCAGAATTCATTATCTGGCTCTCCCCCCCCCCTCCTTTCTCTCCCCGGCTTCTCTCCCAAGACCACCAAGCCTAAGAGAAGCAGGTGGTCCATGGGCTGAAAGTCAGTAGAGATTCTCAGTCATCCTCCAGGTCGTAGTTGCCCCAAAGGTGCAATTTGTTTTTTTTTTCTTTTGAAGAGAAGTGAAACGTCTTCAAAAGAAAAAGAACAAACAAACAAAGAAGAAAGTCCAGTTGCCTCCTGAAAAAGCACCTTTGGGATACCTTGGCTGGTTGCTACAAATCACCTGCTGCCTGGGCTATCTAGGAAATGCCCCCACCCACCCACCCACCCTGCCTCTCTGGAAGGGGGCTTTTACAGTCGATAGTAGACCCCATGATTCAGAAAAAGCGCCCAATTCAATATAGTAGAGCAGAGGTCCCCAAACTTGGCAACTTTAGGACTTGTGAACTTCAATTCCCAGAATGCTGGCTGGAGAATTCTGGGAGTTGAAGTCCACAAGTCTTAAAGTTGCCAAGTTTGGGGACCCCCGTAGGAGAAGGACATTTGACCAGCTTCTTCTGTGTGTTCTGAGATGGTTGCCTTTAGATGCCAATTACAAACAGAGCAAACCTGGCTGTGGGAGCTCCATCGCTGGAGGCTTTCAAGAAGAGATTGAACTCTGCCATTTGTCAGAAATGGTGTAGGGTCTCCTGCTTGGGCCAAGGGGGTTGGACTAGATGACCTAGACAGTCCCTTCCAACTCTGTTAATCTAACTTGGAGCTCACCGTTATTAACTCTTGATGTTCTGCGTGACTTTATTCTTGGAGGTTGTTTCCACCCACCCACCCCCACACCATTGGTTTGGGTCTACATTGGCCAGTTGCTAAGACCCAACAGCCTGAGAATAAGAGGAAGGGGCTCACAGTCTTCTTGGAAAGGCTTTATTATTTGTTGAGGGGAGGGAAGGAGAGACCAAGAACTACAGCTTCCACTGAAGGTAAAGAGAACTTTCTGTGGGAAGTTGTAGAACTTTAAGGACATTAGGAAGTTGCTTTGACGTAGAGAGTGTTCCCAACTCAGTAACGTCTGCTCTGCCTCAGGGACGTCTGTGTAGGCTCCTTCCAACCTTCTTCCTATCTGTAAACAGGAGGTGCTAGGATGGGATCTTCTGCAGGTAGAACCCAGTTCTGCCCCTAATAGGTGTTAGCCTACTTTCTACTCTGAATATTTCAGTGCTTGTTTGCTGTCCATCCTCAACTTCTTGTTAAAGAGAGCTCTAACTCCAGCACAAAGAGGTGTGAAGGGCGTCATGTTGACAATTGTCTTCTGGGTAAATTTTTCAGAAGGTACTTTCAGCAGCAACATATCACTAGGGTTAGCAGTGACCCCCTATAACCTGAATCCTAGGCTCGCCCTTGCATGAAGACTCTCTGTGTTAATTTAACTCAGGGAGTCTTCTCCCCCGCCATTTATTCCCCTGCATTTAACTGAATCGGGAACACACACACACACACACACACCACTGCAGGAATTCAGTCAATGCACGACAAGAGCATTCTTAGTCGGGATGAGTCCATTAGGGAGGCTGCAAGAAACACGATTGTTTCATCAATGCAATTGGCAATACCGTGCCTGTTGTCTGTTTTACAGAGTGCTCTGTCGTGATAGCTGTGCAGCTACGCAGAATTGGGGATAAATGGAATCTCCGACAAAGAATTCTGAACCTCTTCTCCAAGCTCTTCTGCCCAGGAACTTGAAAGAGTCTCAAAAGGAGAGAAAAGGAAATCGAAAACAACAACCACAACAACAACAGGAAGGGAAGAGGAAAAAAAATGTCTGTGAAGATGCAAACTTTTTCTACTCGAATTTATGAAAGAGAACACCCCTGAGGTGGAAGAAATGAAATGTTTAAAGGGTTTTGTTGCTTGTTGTTTCCATCAACAACCACAAAAGCTCCTGTGTAATATTCTCAGATACCATTTCGGGAAGTTTGTGAGTGAATGCAAATAGAGCTACTGAGACAGAGGAGAAAACCGGATGTTACTGTTGACTGAATTGGTCCTGGAAGATGAAGGAGCCATCAGAGCTGAAACCGTGTTCAGTGTTGAATATTAAGCATTGTTTCATGTGTAGGGAAAATGATTTTTGGGTGTGGCTTCTGGTTTTCTTGACAAATGCAAATCAGTTCCTCAGTTCTTTTGTTCTTATTTTGGAGTTTGGAAACCTACCTGGAGAAAACCAGAAGAAGTATGTTACATATGAATTTGTTCTGTTGAAATGAATGTAGTTTGTTAGAGGTTCGTTTGTTTTATAATTAATTGTATTATATTGCAGTGCCCTTAAATTATGAGTGGAGCTGGGTATGACTAAATTACCAACTTTATAACATATGCCCTATGGGTAAGATGTTTTTAGTATATTTATTTTTGTGCGAACTTGTTTTCAGGTTATTAACCATGACTAAAGATTCAGGATGAATGTTCAAAACATTCTGCATCAGAGTAGATTTTAACAGGTTATCAAATCTTCAGTTTTGAAAGTAACGGTATTTTTGACTTTACAGAATGAATTGGTACATGTTTAGTTATGAGTTAAGAAAATAGAGGTCTGTTTATGCATTATAGGTGATAGATTCCTAATAGTGTTAGAACTATATAAATAATATAAGCTTTAGAAAAGAAAATGCAGATCAAAAGTTACATTAAGATGACAACTTTGGGAATGAAACAATGTGCTGGTTTTTCACTAAGCAAATGAATTATTTAATGTATGTCAGCTGGATGAAAAATGTCAGAACATTTTAAAAACATGCAGGAGTTATATTCAGTCTAGAAATTCACATGAGATCATATATTGATATGGATCTGTTTTCATACACTAACTATTGTCTAAGAAGTTGAATTGCACACACAAAAAAGTATCTACAAGGATCAAGTGCTAATTCTGAAATCAACCACAACGGTTTTCAGCAGATTTGTTAAGTTTGAAACACATTTCTGAGTTGGGGCTCAACAATTTCAGTATTTATTCTGCAACATTCTTTAACATAAACCTCTAAAGATATTTCAGTTGAATTCATAAGTAACTTAGTAGTCTGACCATGGTTACACTAACATATATCAAAATCACGCTATGTTCCCTAATCATTCCCCAATATTGGTTGAATAAAAATGTAAATAACTAGAATTGTTGGATATATCATCTCAAAGTCAGCCTTCCTTTTTTGTAAATCTCTTCAACGGCTCTCTTTAAAAAAAAAAAAAGTCTTCTTAACTTTACTTTAATTGTGGAATTATGAAGTCTCATTTATTTTTTTTAAATTGAGAACAACCAAGGGGAGTCAAACAAAATCAAGATGGCAGCTGTCAGAGCTGGGGCAAAACCATTTGTTTTGACTGAAAGATAGCAATATTTTTTTCTGTGCATGTTTTTATATCGGAGTATTGCACACTATATTGTTTTGCTAAGCTAGGGTTAGGGTCAGGAGCATAGTTTACACCAGGGGTGTCCAACCTTGGCAACTTTAAGACTTGTGGACTGAGGAATTCTGGGAGTTGAAGTCCACAAGTCTTAAAGTTGCCAAGGTTGGACACCCCTGGTTTACAGCATCCAATCTGTTTCATCCAGTACATTGAACTTTAATGCCAGAATTTTGTTCAGTGGTCATGCTACCTAATAAATCTGGGCCTGGAAGTTAATAACTGGAGCTCATCACATTGGTGAAGATGTGTTTTACAGCAAAAGAACCAGTTAGAAGTATTTAAGGAGCACCTTCATAACCACCAGGCTACATTTCTGTGCCAGCTTTCTTGCAAATGTCATACGTAGCTTTCTGTAAGAATCATTGTTTTTGTCCATGTCTTAAAAATTATTCCTTCTGTGTGGCGACTGTTAAGTTAATAAACTTGATTTGTTGTTAAAAAAAAATGTGCTTCAGAATATAATTTCCATGGAATTTGAACATGCTTCCTGCCTTTCTGTGATTGCTGATATTATATCTATTATAAATGTGTTTTTTTTTAAAAAAAAGTTCAGCTTGCTAGCACATCTGCACGGACTGAGTTGTCAAAAAGAGTCAAGATGGTGGCCAGCATCTTGCCTTGTTTAAGCCTCCTCTTAAATAAAAGACAGCTGCCAGTTTCCCATCAGAAGTGAGGGAGAGGTGTTCAACACAAGACAACACCTGATATTTGCTTTTGGGGCAGTCGTCTTCAAACCAGAGCAATCTGGAAATGTTGACTTGCTATGGATGTTCCAGCAGATCTGGAACATGCAGATTCAGTTTGGCTGCCCGAGAGCTTACTTGTTCTTCAAACACTACCACAGCAGCTCAAATCACTTACAGGATTATGAAATCACAAATTGTGGTTTGCTTTATCCATCCAGGCAAACATTAATTGAGGCTAGAATCTGACAATTCCTTCCCCAGAACCAGAGCACTTAAGGAAGGGAGATAACAACCGTGGCAAGAACATTTTTTGGGGGTGTTGTTATTGTTTGCAGAAGACAATAACACCCAGAGGTGGACTGCTGCTGGTTCGCACTGGGATTCTGCGCAGTTCGGTGAACCAGCAAATCCCACCCCTGGCTGGCCCCGCCCCCAATCATTATTGGGGCTGTTTTCCAGTCCATTTTGGCCATTTTTCAGGCCAAAATTTTTGATCATGTGACCTGCAATGGTCATTAAATGTGAAAAATGGCCATAAGTCACTTTTTTCCAATGCTGTCATAACTTCAGGTACTTAATGAACTGCTGTAAGTCAGCTTACTCCCTGTAGGATGTTTCAAAGGTTTGCAAATGTTGCCCCTGTTTAGTTTAGTTTACTTTACTTTATTGTCATTGCACCTCATGCAATGAAATCGAACACCATCTTCAGGGCACATCATGACCATGAAAATAAACAAACACACATCCTTCACACTCCAGACACTGAACTGAAAACCCCTGATACTGCACCAACACTGCACTATACAGTAGAATTCAATAGAGTTACTGCCCTGGGATAGAAGCTGTTTTTCAGCCTGTTTGTCCTTGTTTTTATTATCAAATAATTATTTGTTATTCCATTTAAACATGAGGTTTGTGTGTGTGTGTTTTTTTAAACTTTCCAGCGAGGCTTGTAAAGAGACCTCAAATGCCCACATCCCCATCAGGTCCTCAATAGCTGAAGTGGCCATAGAAGTTCTCCAACAGAAGTTCTTAACTTTTTGGGTTTAAAGCAGAGGTCTCCAAACTTGGCAACTGTAAGAGTTGTGGACTTCCACAACTTACAGTTGCCAAGTTTGGGTACCACTGGCTTAAAGGATGAAATATTTTGTCATACATATTTCCTATCAACCCAGCTTGCTTGTGAAATGGCTTCAGTTTCCCACTGAATCTTCTCTGATCCCCCCCCCGCCCGGCACTTTTACGAGTGGCAGGCAAGTGGGCAACACAGAAACAGATCGAAATTCAGAGAGATGAGTCACGTCTGACACCTCCTATCGGCTGGGCATTTCCTGGTTCCCTGTCCTCAAAACAAGAAGTAACTCTTGCGGTTGAAGTCGAAAATTCAGAAGAAGGAGGCAGCTCGGGGGGAAGGAAGAGCGCTGAAGGGTCCTCTGGGCCAGAAATCTTTCAGAGAATCCCTCAGATGCCCAGTTCTGTCCATGCCACCCTGCGGTGTCCAGCTTCCCCCTTCCAGTACTTTCTCTCGCTCTCTCCTCACCAACACAACCTCTGGCATTCAAATTTTTTTTACTCCCGATTCTTGGTGGGCGTGGCTTGGTGGGCGTGGCTTGGTGGGCGTGGTGTGGCTTGATGGGCGTGGCAGGGGGAGGATACTGCAAAATCTCCATTCCCTCCCCACCCCACCAGAGGTGATATTCAGCAGGTTCTGACCAGTTCTGGAGAACAGGTAGCGGAAATTTTGAGTAGTTTGGAGAACCAGCAAATACCACCACTGACTGGCACCGCCCCCCTCTATTCACTTCCTCCCAAGTCCCAGCTGATTGGCTGGGTCTTCTTTTGTTGCCCTGCCCAGGAGAACAGGAGCTGGAAAGCAGGTTAGTGGGGTGGGGAGGGAATGGGGATTTTGCAGTATCCTTCCTCTGCCATGTCCCCCAAGCTACGCCCACCAACCCATGCCCACAGAACCAGTAGTACATTTTTTTGAATCCCATCACTTCATTCCACTAACCTGCTTTCCAGCTCTGTTCTCCTGTGCAGGGCAACAAAAGAAGACCCAGCTGGGACTTGAGAGGCAGAGAATAGATGGGGGCGCGGCCAGTCAGAGGTGGTATTTGCTGGTTCTCTGAACTACTCAAAATTTCCTCTACCGGTTCTCCAGAACTGGTCAGAATACCACCTCTGTCTTCCTTGCTCTTTTATGCCCATCGGGACATGACGTGTCACAAAAAGGGATGGATGGGGTCACATGGCTGCAGCAGCCCTCTTCACTGTTTAACCCCCTCCTCACAAACACCTGGCAGGGACAGAGTCGAAGTTAAAGTAAAGGATAAAGAAGGCCACATGGATTTTATTCTCCTAACAGTCGACTTTAGGGGCCAGTGCTCATGGTCGTTTCAAGGCAGGGGTGGGATTCAAATTTTTTAACAACCGTTACTGTGGGCGTGGCTTAGTTGGTGGGCATGGCTTGGTGGGCATGTGACTGGCTGGGCATGGCCAACTCAACATCACTCACATTGAGGCACGCATCTCCTCGCCTGGCCTCTCATGACTGTGGGGATGCTGCAACAGTCGTAAGTGTGAAAAATGGCCATAAGTCACTTTTTTCAGTGCCCTTGTTACTTTGAATGGCCACTCCACACAAGCAAAGTACCAGCAAAGGAGGGAAAAAATACTCCAGAGAAATTCCTGAGACAGGAAGTCTAGTCCTGCCAAGAATGTAATAAGGGTTAACAGAGAGGCAGTTTCTGTAAGCAACACCAGAATGTTTCCTTCCTGCCTTCCTTACAGGATTAGGCCAATCATTTCTTCTAACAACTGGTTCTACAAACTGCTTAGAATGTTAACAACCAGTTCTAGCAAATAGCTGCAAACTGGTAGAATCCCACCCCTGTTTCAAGGCCTTTGAGCCAACACAGTCTGAAGATATTTCCGTGGTCACATGGGTACCATGACATCACGCAGCAGGGTAGAGCGTGCAGCAAAACACGGAGTGCTATTATCTTCCCACTGAAGAGCTACCTGTTTATTTACTCATATTTGCATGCTTTCGAAAGGCTAGATTGGCAGGAGCTGGGAAAATAACAGGAGTTCGCCCCATCATACAGTACTCAGGTCTCAAACCTGGCCTGTTGGTTTTTCAGTTGACATGCTCAGCCTCTTCACCACTTGGCCATTGGGCCACCTTCAGAAGGCTCCTCGGGAATTATTTATATTGGAATTATATTGGAAGCAGTGGTCATATTCCTCTTGGCAATTGTTTTTCAAATGCATGAGTCACTGGGTTGTCCTTTTGTCAGGGCAACCAGAACTTCACAATCTTCTTCACTTGAGTTGGGGGTGCCCTGCCTGACCAAGCAGCCTTATGTAATGGCATACGGGAAAGACCTTGGGAGATTGGGCAAATTGTGGCTGCCTAGGGAACAATCAGATAAGAGACAGCACAGCCTGCAGCTGCATAGTGGGTAGGGGGAAAGGTACAGAAAAGACCCTCCCTAGTTTCTCAGGCTGTAAAGGAGACAGTGGGAGATTTGTATTTTCATGCTTGCAAGATTCTGTTAATGTAGCTTTACAAATGAGTAAACTGAGCTTATCTGGCCTACGTAGTAAGGCTGACACCTGAAAGTCCCAGCTCCAGCACAGGTGAGAATTCTCAGTGGGGCAAGCCTTCATTTATTGCAAGGGTCTTCAAACTTGGCATCTTTAAGACTTGTGGGCTTCAACTCCCAGAATTCCTGAGCTAACATGACTGGAGGAGGAATTCTGGGAGTTGAAGTCCACAAGTCTTAAAGCTGCCAAGTTTGAAGTCCCCGGTTTACTGGTTCTTCAAATGCAATGCCCCTTAGAAAGGAATATTTATAGCTTAGGGTTAAACTATGGGGTCCCTGGTGCTCTCTGAGCTTGGTTATTTTCTTGCAGACATTTCATTACCAAACTAGGTAATATGTCATTAGTGCAAGAAGCGAGTGGGGTTTGCTCTCATTTTTATATTTTAGGGACATGCCCTGTTGATGCCACCTCCCCCCAAAAGGACCAAGCCCTTGTTGTTGGTCTGGTCAGAAAAGACAGTGGGGTGGTCCTTCCTTAATCTACCTGACATTGTTTTCAAAGGAGTTCATTGACCTGTTCTGATGTTGGGGCAGCTACTATGCTCTGGAGTTTCCTGTTTTCTGTGGTATCGATTCAAACTGCAACCGATTCGGGTTGTTTTCGCTTCCTGCTTTGGCACTGTTTGTGGCTGGAGAATTCAGGAGCAGCTGATAAGCGTGTTTCTCTGAGACACTTCCCCCTCCCTCCCTCCCATCACTGAATAAACAGGAATTAACATGGAGATGACCCTTCAGCTAGCCACGCCTTACTCTGAAACGGGTATAAATATTCCCTGTTGCTTTAATAGCCACATCGCGTCATGCTTCTCACAAACGTGAGCTCCAGCGCTTTAGATATGACTCAGTGCATAACCTGCTAGTTCAGAGTCAATTGGCAGGTGCCTTCAGGCAGGGCTTGAGAGCCTGTGTCTCATTTTTGTGTCTCGTTTCTGTGTCTGTGGCCCACATTCCTCATCTGGTGAGATAAGCCTTGTTGTGGGTGTTAATGTGTTGAACTGGCACAGTGTAGAGCAGGGGTGGGCAACTACGGCCCTTTTATAATGTGTGGACTTCAAGTCCCAGTATTCCCGAGCCAGCCATGTTGGCTTGGGAATTCTGGGAGTTGAGGTCCACATGTCATAAAAGGGCCCCAGTTTCTCACCTCTGATGTAGAGGGTGAGAGTAGAATCTGACTAGGGGAGTAAGCAACTACTCACAGGGTTATTGGTGCAGGGGAAAACGGAAAGTGAGGCCCCCACTTTGGCTCCTGAAGAAAATAGAATATAAAACAGTGTTTTTTTAAACTTGGCAACTTTAAGATGAGTGGACTTCAACTCCCAGAATTCATCATCCAGTATGGGGGTTGAGGAATTCTGGAAGTTGAAGTCCACTCATTTTGAAAGTTGCCAAGTGGGGTGGTGGGATGAAATAAAGCAAGCAACTCTCTCCCACCTCCCAAAAAAGAGTATGATATTGTATCATAGTGATATTCCTGTGTGTGTATCAAAAGCTGCAGATTTTCACACACCCTACCCCACTGCCTGCACATCACAAGGCAAATTGCCAGTGTATTGAAGCAGCAAGATTCAAACAGCCGCAGCAACACCAATGATAAAGACATCTAATTACTGGATTTATAGGCTCTTCAAATCTTGAGAAATGTTGGCTTAAGAATGATGGTTCAAAAATCATCTGGATTTTTTCCTGGACTTTGGCCACTAACTGAAACACCTTGCTGGTTCTAATATACTGAGGAGAGGGTGAAGTTAGCAGGAAGAAAAGATCTGTGTGGTTTTGTTTTTTTCCCCCAGGAAGAATGGAAAAAGTACAGTGTCTAATCTGAGAATTTGGACTGAGGAGGTATAGTGCCCCCCAAAAAAGAGGAAGAAGAGAGGATTGCAACATTTGTAAAGGTTCTCTTGCATCATCCTGTTTTATTGTGTCCTACTGAGTTGCAGAAAAACGCACAGCAAACTTTTGAAACACTGTTTTATGGTTATCTTTTCATGCCGAGAGAGAGAGAGAGAGAGAGAGAGAGAGGGGGAGGGAGGGAGGGAGGGAGGGAGGGAGGGGGGGAGAGCGCAAAAGGAAGAAGGAGAAAAAGAAGAGAAAAAAACAAAATAAGAAGGAAGAAGAAAGAAAGAAGAAAGAAAGAAAGAAAGAAAGAAAGAAAGAAAAAGAAAGAATAGAAAGAAAGAAAGAAAGAAAGAAAGAAAGAAAGAAAGAAAGAAAGAAAGAAAGAAAGAAAGAAAGAAAGAAAGAAAGAAAGAAAGAAAGAAAGAAAGAAAGAAAGAAAGAAAGAAAGAAAGAAAGAAAGAAAGAAAGAAAGAAAGAAAGAAAGAAAGAAAGAAAGAAAGAAAGAAAGAAAGAAAGGCTATTTGTAGCCTGGGAGTTATTTTAAAAAATTGTTTCCCCAAAGGTCTCTGTACTGTATGTCTAAAAACAACATCAAAGTAGCAAAAGAATATGGAAAATAATGACACAACAGCCTAGCTAATTCAGGAGGGAAGACTTTCACCTGAGCCAGAGATATGACTACTTGCAATACCGGTTTTTCCTCTCCGCTCAGCTTCACCCAGAGTGCAATCCTCAGCCGTTTTAGTCAGTTGAGTCCCAGCAGGGGGAAAAAGCTGTTCAGCGGTATCTGAGATCAAAAGTCAAGACATTGGTGCAACTGAAGCTCGATTTTCTTTTTATGCATCTTGTATGTGTGTGATGCACATTAAATCCATGTAGAACTTCGATGGTGTCATCACAACCACCTCCCTGGCTTTTTCCTACCATATCCTGGAGACATCCTTACTGGCTGTCTTAGTGTGTCGAAAGAATGAAGGATCCCTCACCAACCTACATCAGCCTCCTCTCAACACTTCAACCTTCCAGAAGCTTTGGAATGACTGTTATTTAATTTTTTGTCATTTTCTAGGACATTTGCAGGATATGGTAAAATAGATAGATAGATAGATAGATAGATAGATAGATAGATAGATAGATAGATGGATGGATGATAGATAGATAGATAGATAGATAGATAGATAGATAGATAGATAGATAGATAGATAGATAGATAGATGATAGATAGATAATAGATGATAGATAGGTAGGTAGGTAGGTAGATTAGATAGATAGATAGATAGATAGATAGATAGATAGATAGATAGATAGATAGATAGATAGATTTAGATTGACTGTTTCCTAGTATGATTTGATTGTTGATTGTACCCTATGACTATCTATTAAGTGTTGTACGTTATGATTCTTGATTCTTAACGAATGTACCTTTTCTTTATGTATACTGAGCTTATTTACACCAAGACAAATTCCTTGTGTGTCCAATCACACTTGGCCAATAAAGTATTCTACATTCTAGATAGATAGATAGCTGATAGCTGATAGATAGATAGATAGATAGATGATAGATAGATAGATAGATAGATAGATAGATAGATAGATCGATAGATAGATAGATGATAGATAGATAGATAGATAGATAGATAGATAGATGATAGAGATGATAGATAGATTTAGATTGACTATTTCCTAGTATGATTTGATTGTTGATTGTACCCTATGACTATCATTGTGTTGTACGTTATGATTCTTGATTCTTAACGAATGTACCTTTTCTTTATGTATACTGAGCTTATTTACACCAAGACAAATTCCTTGTGTGTCCAATCATACTTGGGCAATAAAGTATTCTACATTCTAGATAGATAGATAGCTGATAGCTGATAGATAGATAGATAGATAGATAGATAGATAGATAGATAGATAGATAGATAAATTGGCAGCCATAAAGATGGGAAGGAAGGTCCACAACTGAATAAAAAGCAGCCAGATCTTTGCACTGTTGTATATGATTGAACTATTGACTTTCTTCACAACCCATGCATTCACTGCTGACGGTTTAATGAAAAGAAGGACTAGGAGTGGTATGATAGTGTCCCAATATTTTAGGGGCTGCCACAAAGAAGAGGGAGTCAAGCTATTCTCCAAAGCACCATAAGGACAAGAAGCAATGGATGGAAACTAATCAAGGAGAGAAGCAACCTAGAACTAAGGAGAAATTTCCTGACAGGACAATTAATCAGTGGAACAACTAGCCTCCAGAAGCTGTGGGTGTTCCAACACTGGAGGTTTTTAAGAAGAGGTTGGATAAACTTTTGCCTGAAATAGTATAGGGTCTCCTGCCTATACTATTCAGCTCTCCAAGTTGTAAGTTGTGAATCTGAAACCACTTACAAAAATGACAAACTCCTGAAGAAACTAAAGAAATTAGAACATGACAAGAAAGCCCCCAACAACTCACAACAACACCTGAAACAATTAGTATACAATGTTTCCAACAGAGAACTCACCAAAACAGAAACAGATGTCCTAACCAAAGGATTCAATTATGCTCTAGCACCCCAAAAAATCCCCACAGAATCCATCATATGTGCAGTAGAATCCAGCCTAACCAAATTAAATACAGATGAAGCTGATAAAATAAGACACCAAGTTACCAACATCCTATGCACAAGCAAACCACCCAAAAGCAACTTGCAGAAAGAAGAAATTAAAGCGCTACAAACCCTGAAAAGAGATAGCAGCATAATCATCCTCCCAGCAGACAAAGGGAATGCCACAGTAGTAATGGACAGAAAAGACTACGAAACAAAATTGACAGACCTACTCCAAGACTCCACATACAAACCCATAAACACAGACTCAACCACATATCTGGAAAAATTAACCAAGAAGAAAATTATTACCAGCCACATAAGCAAAGAGATCCAACACACGATCATACCAAGAGAAAAATCTTCCAGATGCCCCAAACTATACAGGCTCCCAAAAATACACAAAGAAGGCATACCTCTCAGACCCATAGTCAGCTCCAGAGGAGCACCACTACAAAACCTAGCTAAACACTTAGCAAAACAGCTACAGCCCCATGCTGAAACAGCAGCTTCACATGTACAAAACTCATACCACTTCTTGGAAATGATCAAAGATCTACACATGGAGCAAGAAGATCTGCTTGTAAGTTTCAATGTGGTTTCACTATTCACTCAAGTCCCGATAAAAGAAACTCTTGAAATCATCAAAAACAAATACCAACCAGCTAAACACCTAATGGAACTAGCAGAACACTGCTTAACCAACACATATTTCATATACAAAGGACAAAGATACAAGCAAATTGAAGGAGCCCCTATGGGATCACCACTGTCACCCATCATTGCAAACCTGTTCATGGAAGAATTCGAATCCAGAGCCCTGGCCAATGCCATCCTCAAACCCAAACTATGGTTAAGATACATCGATGACACATTCGTGATTTGGCCCCATGGAAAAGAAAACCTAAACAATTTCCTAACACACCTAAAAAGCACACACTCCAAAATCAAGTTCACCATGGAAACGGAAACAAACAAACAACTACCATTCCTAGATGTACTAATCTACAAAAAAAACAGATGGCACACTAGGACACACCGTATATCAGAAGAAAACACACACCAACCGCTACCTCAACGCCCAATCCCACCACCACCCAGCATAGATAAACTCCGTGGCTAAAACACTAATTGCTAGAACCAAACACCTGGCAGACAAGAAACACATAAAGACTGAACTATGCACCCTGACTAAAGTACTGACAGCCAACGGCTTCCACAAAAGCAACATCACCGGCTTGATCCACAAAAACACACTGAGACATAATGGAGACCCAGAAGATGAACAGACCTATGGAACAGCTGTCCTGCCCTACATAAGAGGTACTACAGACAAAATTAGTAAGATACTACACAGACATCACATCAAGACTGCCTTTAAAACAGACAGAAAAATAGCAGCCATCCTAAGAAACCCCAAAGATAAAATTGACCTGGAAAACCAAGGCATATACAAAGTCCCCTGTGCATCATGCCCGGCCATTGTAACTTGGAACGGTCACTAAATGAAGTGTTTTATGTCGAGGACTTCCTGTGTATTTCTCAGGAGGAGAAAAAATAACGTCTCAGACAGTAGCAGCTGATCAAGAAACAGTTGTTTATTTTTCTTCTGGCTGCATAGGTTAATGGAGCTAAATTTTGAATTTCTGAGTGAAATTGCCACTAGTACAGGTAGTCCTTGACTTACGACCATAACTGAGCCCTGTTTTTAAGTGAGACATTTGTTCTGTGAGTTTTGCCCCATTTTATGACCTTTTGTACCCCAGCTGTTAAGTGAATCCCTGCAGTGGATAAATTAGTAATCTGGCTGTTAAGTGAAATCTGGCTTCCCCATTGACTTTGCTTGTCAGAAGGTCGCAAAAGGGGATCAGGTGACCCTGGGACACAGCAATGGTCATAAATACGAACCAGCCTTTGAATTTTGATCCCATGATCGTGGGGATGCTGCAAAGGTTGTAACGGTCGTGTTTTTCAGTGCCGTTGTATAACGGTTACAGGAACTGGGCATGGCCAGTCTAGTGAAGAGAGTGCAGAGAAGAGCAACCAGGATGATTAGGGGACTGGAGACTAAAACCTATAAAGAATGGTTACAGGAACTGGGCATGGCTAGTCTAGTGAAGAGAAGGACCAGGGGAGACAGGATAGCAGTCTTCCAATATTTGAGGGGCTGCCACAGAGAGGAAGGGGTCAAGCTATTTTCTAAAGCGCCTGTAGGCCAGACAAGGAATAATGGTTGGAAACTGAACAAGGAGAGATTTAACCTGGAAATAAGGAGGAACTTTCTGACAGTGAGAACAATCAACCAATGGAACAGAAGTTGCCCTTGGAAGTTGTGGGATCGCCATCACTTGAGACTTTCAAGAAGAGATTGGACTGCCATTTGTCAGAAATGGTTGTAGGGTCTCCCATTTGGGTGGGGGGGGGGTGGACTAGTTATCCTACAATGTCCCTTCCAACTCTGATTATCTGTTATCTGTTAACTTTGAATGGTCATTAACGAACTGTTGTAAGTTGAGACCCACCTGTAATTCTTTCATCTGGAGGCAAAGCCTGCAAGACTATCAATAAAAATTAAAGGAAAAGAAGATTCGGACTATTTCATCACATGGGAACTATTCTATAAATCAGTGATGGCTAACCTTTTGGTCGTTGCATGCCGAAAGTGCGCATGCATGCTTGCACCCATAATACAATGCATGCGCCCTTCATTCCCCTCACCCCCCTGCGCATGCACGCGGGACCCCCTGCTTCCCCCACCCCCCTCCACATGTGCATGCATCTCCTGCATGCACCCTGCCCCTCACGCATGCACGGCAGATACCCCAAAATCAGCTGGCTGGCGGGAGGCGCGCATGTGCATGCACAGTGGAACTGAGCTGGGGCGACGGCTCGCGTGCCCACAGAAATGGCTCTGCGTGCTACTTCCAGCAAGCATGCCATAGGTTCACCATCACAGCTACAAATGGTGAAGTGACAGATATTGAGGTTAGAAGAATGGAATTAGGTGGAATATGATTTATAGGAGAAAGAAAAGCAATTAAGTAAATATTTCTGATGGTTATATAATCAATACTATAATGGAAGATAGTATATGTTATAATATGATTGATGTTATCATATTTGTTTATATATTACTGCATAAGGAACCTCTGTGGTGCGGTGGTTAGAGTGCAGTACTGCAGGCTATTTCTGCTGGCTGCCGGCTGCCTGCAAGTTGGCAGTTCAAATCCCACCAGGCTCAAGGTTGACTCAGCCTTCCATCCTTCCGAGGTGGGTAAAATGAGGTCCCAGATTGTTAGGGGGCAATAGGCTGACTCTGTAAACCGCTTAGAGAGGGCTGTAAAGCACTATAAAGCGGTATATAAGTCTAAGTGCTATTGCTATTGCTATATTTGTGTGTGGTACAGGTATGCAGGTTTTGGTGTGTTTGGGTCTATTCCCTATGTAAGATTGAGAGTATCTTGGCGACGTTTCGATGAGGTCCCACTCGCCATCTTCAGGCTGGTGCTTTCGGCTTCGTGCTTGCTTTGATCGCAACAAGCACGAAGCCGAAAGCACCAGCCTGAAGATGGCTAGTGAACTGAAACTGAAACGGCTGTGAAAGTCTGACTCACAGACGAACACAATACAGAAGCCTGATGATTGTGAATATATATATATATATATATATATATATATATATATATATATATATATATATATATATATATAATCATAATGACGATGATGTTTGTATGTTAACACCTTGGACACCTAGAGAGCACACTGCTCAACACAGAAAAGAAATGTATGATATAAAACAATAAAAATATTTCACAAAAAAGGAGATAATAATAATAATAATAATAATAATAATAATAATAATAATAATAATAATAATAATAATAATAATAATAATAATAATAATAATAATAATAATGGAAACTTTTCCTTGCTTTAAATTCTATTTTAAAACAAGTGTTCACTTGCGCTTGTAATGCTTAAAATAATCTCGGTAATAGCAATGAGTCTTGTGGGTGTCTATCCAGAAGGAAGGCCCTCTGGCTTTGATCCAGATAAAAAGCCCCAGATTGCAGGCTTCAAGGCTATGTCATTATCTTGGGATCAAATACTAAGGCCCTTTTCCCCCAAGCGGTGAGATACTTATATAAAAGGCTGAGCAGATAGGGATAGGGAAGGGTAAGATATGCCAGCAATTAACTCCCTTGTCTTGGGAGTCTATCTTTATTTGTTCTAACTGTAATTCGTCTTGCTTATATACTGGAATGAAAGGTGGAGTTTTCAGCAACCTGCTATTCAGATCTCCCTGGTCAAAATCTAGCAATGTAAACTTTGAAACCATAAGGACAGTAGTTTCTGCTTTCCAGGGGTGCTGAACTACAGCTCCTGCACAGGGGTAGGTGATCAAAAATTAAAAATAGTACCCATAACTGGGCAATCAAAGCCATGCCTTTCTTTTTTTTTAACATGTGGCACACATATAACGGGGACTTTAAAAGGCCGTTTCATGGGCTTTAAAAGGACTTTAATTGCTCACATAATTACAACCATAATCTTTACCTTATGACCTCCACCTTGCAAATGCTCAGCTCTGTAATCGTGCTTGTGACTGGCAGAGCTGGTTCAGATCACTAGGAATTGTTCTGCAACTGCTGAAGAGCCACAGTTACCTCACTTGCAATCTTCTTCTTCTTCTTCTTCTTCTTCTTCTTCTTCTTCTTCTTCTTCTTCTTCTTCTTCTTCTTCTTCTTCTTCTTCTTCTTCTTCTTCTTCTTCTTCTTCTTCTTCTTCTTCTTCTTCTTCTTCTTCTTCTTCTTCTTCCTCCTCCTCCTAGTGAATTCCTGCAAGTGCAGTGTCCACTTTTCAGATCATTGGATGCCACTTTGCACACTCAGCTGCATCTCCAGGGCGCAGGCGTGCATATCTTTGTTTTGTTACTGTTGTACCGTTTCTGTTTTGGATGCCCGTGAGGTCACCTGCCATTGACATCTAGTTGGTAGGCAGTCCTGGCCACGGTGGATGGTGCTGCTCTCAGGACAGGTCCATACCAGTGGAGCCCAGGGGTGGGATTCACCCAGTTCAGACTGGTTCGAGCGAACTGGATGTTAAATTTACATCTCGTTTGCGGAACCGGTAGTTGAATCAACCAGCTGGCCCCGCCCCACCCACCCTGCTCCTCCCCTCCCAGGTTGATGTAGCCTGACAATAAAGTAGAATTAGTTCATTCCTGTCTGGTATATGGATAGGCCTGTGATTTACAACCACAACTGAGTCCAAAATTTCTGTTGCTAAGCAAGATGGCGGTTAAGTGAGTTTTGCCCCATTTTACAGCCTTTCAGGCCTCAGGTGTTAAGTGAATCACTTGCAGTTGTAAGTTAGTAACACAGCTGTTGAAATAATCTGGCTTTCCCATTGATTTTGCTTGCCCGGGGGTCGTAAAGGAGATCGCGTGACCCACGTCATAAATATGAACCAGGGGCCAAGTGTCTGAATTTTGATCGCGTGACCACGGGGATACTTCAATGGTCGTTAAGTGTGAAAAGAGTCATAACTCATTTTTTTCGATGCTGTTTGAACGCTCACTACGCAAGGTGTTGTAAGTCGAGGATCGGCTGTACCGGGGCGAGGGGGGGAAGGGTGGCTGACCAGTGGTAGGATTCAAATTTTTTTACTACTGGTTCTGTGGGTGTGGCCTGGCTTGGTGGGCATGACAGGGGAAGGTTACTGCAAAATCCCCCTTCCCACCCCACCCCACTAACCTGCTTTCCAGCTCCATTCTCCTGTGCAGGGCAACAAAAGAAGACCCAGCCAATTGGAGGCAGAGAATAGATGGGGGCGGGGCCAGTCAGGGGTGGTATTTGCCAGTTCTCTGAACTACTCAAAATTTCTGCTACTGGTTCTCCAGAACTGGTCAGAACCTGCTGAATGCCACCTCTGGGGTTGACCTTGCTGTAGCTTTGACTCTTTCCTAGGCATTCTTGTAAGCCAGGGGTCCCCAACCACCGGTCCACGGACCGGTACCGGTCCGTGGATCATTTAGGACCAGGTTGCCTACTTTGCTTCGGTGCCATCTTGTTCCGACATGCTGGATCAAGCGCTGGTTTTGATGCCGTCCCTCAGCCTCGCTCGACCAAAAACATCAGCTCCACGCCGTGCGTGGCTGGAGAAAAGGGGGACGTGGTAGCCGCGGAGAAGCTGCTCTCCCTAAGAAGGAGGCTCCCGATTCGCCGGGCTTACGCCAGGAGTTCTGCGAGGCTACGCTGCCGCCGATTACCTCGATCCCAGCCTGCATGAACTGCCCTTGCCCTCTTCGGAAGCGGCCAACGACCTGGTTAAGGCTCTGGTGAAGCTCATCTTCGATCGCCTCACCGACACGCGGCTACAGGCCACTCAGGTGAGCAGCAGGAAAAGGGAGCTGGGCAGCCACAGACCAGCTGTCTCTCCGTCTGACGGCCTCAGCTGAATCTCTGCCTCCCAGCGCGCTTGGTCCTCCGCCCGCAGGCTTCCCCGGCCCCTTGCCAAGCGGGTTTTCCGCCCCAGCCCGGCAGGTCCCTCGCTGCCTTCCCCTCGCCTGGCCGGCCGGGCTCCTTGGGCAACCCGGCTGCCTCGTGCCGAGAAGTGCGCTGCCAGGCGGGAGCCACGCGGCGCAGGGCAACACGCCACCACCCGGCCCTGGCGAGGGAAAGCAGCGGGCGCTCCCCGGGTGGCGGCCTCAGCCCCGGAGCTGATCCACACCTGACCGGCTGGAAAGGAAGGGTGTGTAGCATTGGTGTTGTGTGTGCGATTTCTTGGCGCGCGGCGCAGGGTCTCTTTTGGCCGGCCCCGATTTTTTTTTTCAGAGGGTAATATCATGCCTGCATTAACCATGATTATTAAATCCAATCCAACTTTGATTATAATTAAATTAAGTCATAACTAGCTTTTCAATGAGTGGAATATATAATAAAATAAAATAAAATAATAAATAATAAAATAAAATAAAATAAAATAAAATAAAATAAAATAAAATAAAATAAAATAAAATAATAAAATAATAAAATAAAATAATAAAATAAATAAAATAAAATAAAATAAAATAAAATAAAATAAAATAAAATAAAATAAAATAAAATAAAATAAAATAATAAAATAAAATAATAAAATAAAATTAATAAAATAAAATAAAATAAAATAAAATAAAATAAAATAAAATAATAAAATAAAATAAAATAAAATAAAATAAAATAAAATAAAATAAAATAAAATAAAATAATAAAATAAAATAAAATAATAAAATAAAATAAAATAAAATAATAAAATAAAATAAAATAAAATAAAATAAAATAAAATAAAATAAAATAAAATAAAATAAAATAAAATAAAATAAAATAAAATAAAATAAAATAATAAAATAATAAAATAATAAAATAAAATAAAATAAAATTAAAAAATTTAAAAAAACCCTAACCGGTCCTTGAAACAGTGTTTCTACATGAAACCGGTCCCTGGTACAAAAAAGGTTCGGGACCACTGTTGTAAGCCATAGAAATGACTCAGAAGCCACATGAACGGAATTGTGGTTGAACTGTGGCCACAGCAATGAATGACACATAGCACTTGGATTTTCCCCTTACTTTCTACGTATAGAAAAAGAACTTGAAATTGAAACAATAAATAGGTTTTCTGTTATTAACTCTGCTTCCTGTGTTGTTTGCCTGGGCCCAAAGGGAGAGAGGGAGGTGAAATTGCGGTGTTATCTACATCCAACGATTTATCTCACCTAGCACAGGTTCTAATGTTGTGTTGCAATCATCTGCATAATCTGTTATGTTTTCATAATCTGTGGTTAGCTTTAAACCCATGAATACCTCTAGTTTTGTAAGCTTTTTGAAAACGTATCAGAAGCTGTTATGGTTTTCCTCACCCTCAAAGAAAGCTGTGTCAGAAACCAAAGTGTGTCTCAAGTTAGTGAATTGATGTATGCCAATTTGGGGCTGCAAAAATCAGAAAAATGCCTCCCTCCAGGGCTCGTAAAATACTGTGAAAGTATTGCACAATTGCTGATCTCCCTCCCCCCCCCGCCCCACTTTCCTGTGTTCAGCCTTTTGTAAGGCGATATCTGCTTATGTGAATGTGTATATAAATATGTGTTTCCTGAAATATGAGGTATACTTGTTTAGAGAAATAACCAATACACAGAAAACCCCAAATAATGCTGAAATAATAGCAAAATACAGCCCTCTCCAAATAACGAGAAAATGTAAAGAAATAGTTAACAAGTACTTAGTATTAACGAAGAATTATTAGATGAATTGCACTGTTGGATGACCTGAAGGACAAAGTTAGGGACAGATCATCGTAGAGATAATCTATTTGTATGCTAGCTAGGAGTTGAAAACTAGTTGATATCAATTAGTGGAATTATTAATATTTAATTATCAACACTCTGGTTATGTTCATGAGCATAGATGACTGCAAATCTCCCATACATTAGAAAGTAGTTTCAAAGCTGCTGTTAGTTTAAGAAAGTGTTTCTGTTTAAATACCCTGAAGTTTGTAATCTATTGTTAAACCAGAACTGCAAAACTACTTCTGTATATACAATTATACCTATATGTTGCTGTATCTATTGCCACCTAGTGGGTAAACCATTTCTTTTTCTTTTCCCAAAGGTGCTTTTTCAAAAGGCAATTGGACTGTATTTTTTCTTGAAGACGTTTTGCTTCTCATCCAAGAAGCTTCTTCAGTTCTGATTGAAGCTTCTTCAGGTCAGAACTGAAGAAGCTTCCCGAGTGAGAAGTGAAATGTCTTCAAGAAAAAAACAAAGTCCAGTTGCCTTTTGAAAAAGCACCTTTGGGACAACCAAGACCTGGATGAGTCTCCATAGACATTCTTTTTTTTTTTCTGTTCAATTGTGTCTGATATTCAGACACCGCCTGGACAAGTCCCTGCAGTTCTCTCGGCAAGGTTTTTTTCCCATAATGTTTTGCCATTGCCTCCTTCCTAGGGCTGAGAGTGAGTGACTGGCCCAAGATCCCCCAGCTAGTTTCATGCCTAATGTTAGGAGTAGAACTCACCATCTCCCAGTTTCTAGCGTGATGCCTTAAACCTTTACACCAAACTGGCTCTCCATTTTTAAATTTATTTTTAATCCCCTTTTTTCATGTACAACTCAACTTGGTGAACATAGCTAATATGCCTTCCTCCGCTTATTTTCCCCACAACAACCCTGTGAGGTGAGTTGGGATGAGGGACTGACCCAAAGTCACCAAGTCTGTTTTCTTGCCTAAGGTCTCCCAGTAGCCTAGTTTCTTTAAACAAACTGAGAATATTGGGTATGTATAGAGAGTTCTCAATCCTTGTTTGCTATTCCCTAGATTTTCTATATTGACTGAACTTTTTTTAAAAAAATGTTTCAATAAGAGGTAAACAAATTGGAAGCTAACATGTTTCAAAGCAAATATAATTTACTGCTTTGCAAGAATAGATCTGAGTCTCCTAAAAACCTCACTAAGATAGTAGAAATATCAGGAGGGTGGAGGGGGAATTAATTTCCAGGTAAAATATGCTGTTTCGGTGGATATGCCCTCCATGAGGGAAAACGGCCATTTTTGTAAATAGAAAAAGAAATCTATTTTGACACCTTTGTGAGGGCATCCCCGCTAACACATTTATTTGTTTATTTAATTTATTTAATTATTTATTAAATATTTATGCTGCCTATTTCCTCTATAAGATGACTCTGCGGGGCTTACAAATTACACAAGTAGAAAAATAATTAAAATATAAAAACATTAAAGATTAGGATTTTAAAACTATACTGAAACTAGAACAAAGAGACAGATGGGTGGGAGGTCTTCTTAGCTCATCAGGCACCTCCAGCATTGAGCACCTCTCTTGGGACTCCCTTTTTAGGTATATCCATTTGAGTATAATGTGGGCCTTTCAACCATCCTCTAGTCCAAGGGTCTTCAAACTTGGCAGCTTTAAGACTTGTGGACTTCAACTCCCAGAATTCCTGAGCTAACATGACTGGAGGAGGAATTTTGGGTGTTGAAGTCCACAAGTCTTAAAGCTGTCAAGTTTGAAGACCCCTAAGCTAGTACATTTTCCAAACCTAGGCCACTATGATTTAAATAAACCATACTGAAGTAAATTAAAAGTTTAGCACAATGTGTCAACACTGCAAGATGAGTAACGCACTGGAAAATAAAAATTACGTTCAAGATTCCTGCATTTCCACGCCAATAGTAACCCAATAAAGGAACATTATTATTTATTTTCAGAAGTCACTAAAAAAAAATGCAGTGAAAGTTTTTTTTTTTTTTTTTAAAGAGATGCTCATTCAGACAATTGGAATAAAGCACACTTGGAAAGGTACACAGTCTACGTCCTATTATTGCACTTATCTTTTTACAACAAGGCATTTAAAAATAATCTGAACACAAAGGACATATTTATAAAAATGACAACATTAATATACAACATCGTACTGGAAGTAATGTGTCACGGTTTTAAAAAAACCCACACAGAATTGTGGCCTGTTTCATACAAAAGGGTAAGAGGAAAGTGGTGTTGGCAGGACAAATCAAGATGACGGCTGTAGCCCCCCCTAAAATCAAGATGGCAGCTGAAGCCCCACAAAGCCCCGCCCCCTTTTTACATGAGTTTTGATTGCCTGGTTGCGGAGATCATTTTTGACTCTTTTGACACACACTGCCACACTCCCTGGGTAAGTGGGGGTAGCAAACCTATGTCTGAGTGTGGCTGAGTCCCCTAAATGTTCCAAAGGTAGAAATTAACCTGCTAAGCATCTAGTTTGCTCTCTATAATCAATGTTTACTATCTCCTCAATTGTGGTTTTGAGTTCTCCCAACTTCCATTGTGTTTCTATACAACTTGTTTGCTCAATTAATTCCTACAAGATCCCACTTTCTATGACATGACAAATATATATTCCACACAGCTTCTGCGATACGCTAATTTCAGATCCCACTAATCCAAAATTATTATTATCAAGATGACAGCTCATCAGTAACAGGGACAGATAATTGATGTCTAGAGCAAGGTAAAAAAAAACCAAAAATAAAATTAATCATAACTTTTAAATGATATTCATTTTTTTCACATAATTAACTTTTGTGTCTGGCAAACAGATGGACTTACACAGTCTGAATGCCCTTGTCATGATTCCAAATTAATATTTATAAAATTACAATACATTAAGTTCACTTTTCACGTATACATCAAGCGACTGATGGCAGAGTTGGATGCAAAACATCTTGATTTAAAAGTGTCTATAGCCTAGCAATTCAGGAAGGAAGCACAAGCATGCCCACAGTGCAATGGTAGACAATGTATCAGCCAGTGCTCAGAGTTAAACTTTGCTGCCAGTGCTCTAATTTAATATTATATCAGCACTACAAAGTAGCAGAATTCCTTTGGCCATGTTAGGCTACAGAATTGTGAGGTCTGTAGTTCCTCTGCTTCTGCATGGCACTAGCTTGGGATAACTCAACTCTTTAACAGGAAAAAAAAATGGAAATAGCAAGCTGAGGATGATTTACAGATGGTGATTCAGAATCAGAATTTAAATGTAGCATTTCTGTATAAAGATGCAGGTAGTCCTTGACTTACAACTGGTTGCTTAGCAACTGTTTGAAGTTCTGATGGCATAACCTTGAAGGAGGGGGAGTACTTATGATCTGAGTGCAAAGTTTTGATGGTAGCCCCCCTCTGGTCACATTCAGAACTTCAAGAACTTCAAGAACTTGGCTACCGGGCCAAACGGCCATTTGTGACTGTTTATGACCAACCTGAGGCCCGATGGTTGTGCTTTATGGTGGTTTTTCTGAAAACCAGCATTTACTTCTGGTTTTTGGCAAAACCGGCCAATTGGAAGCCATGGGTTCACTTAATAACCACAGCAGTTACTTTACGACCCTGGCATTTGGTCATGTGACCAATTCATTTTATGACCTCTGTGAAGGAGGCTGAAGTATTTTATGGAAATGGTCTTTTATGCAAACATTAATATGGGAGTGAAAATGGGTGTTTAAGCTCCCTTCAGCCTCAGATTGCAAACTGCCCCAATCCTCTGAGAAAAAGAACTGAATACATTGGTTCTGGGGGGGAAACTAATTTTTCCTTTGCAGAACGCTCCTTTCAATCATTGATTGGTTGCACAGTCCCAAGTTCCACCTTCTGATCCCTGCCTAACCAATAGGGAAGGGACTGATGGTATAATGAGACCTTGCCTTGCCAACCTCATTATAATGGTTTGTGGCCTACTAAATCCATCTTGCAGAAAGTGAATAGGGCTGTGGAATACAATCATGCTAACTGGTTGAAATGGTGATTTTTAATAGAGCTAAGCATGATGGTGAGCTGTCCAAGGTGCTGGAAAACATATGACTTGAAGTAAGGGCAGGGGTCTGCAACCTTAAACACTCAAAAAGCCATTTGGACTTGTTTCCCACAGAAAACACTGGGACCCAATAATTTAACAACCGGTGTGACTGGGTGGGCGTGGCCAACTTGACATCACTCACTCCCACCCAGTTACCTCCTGTTCTGGAATATGGAGCGAGTCTCCATCCCCCGCCATCACCTTTCTTAGGCCAGGCAAGGAGTGACAGGGTGGGGAGGGGCCAGCCAGTGGTGGGATCAGCCAACAAGAAGCTGCAGCAGAGGGCCGAAAGAGCCACATGCGGCTCCAGAGCCGCAGGTTACAGACCCCTGAGTTAGGAGCTAACCAGATTAAATACTGTATGTTGTACCAACAGGGGCAGTAAAGTAGATTGCAATCCGTTTGCAATACATCTCCATTAAATGCATTTTTTTTCCTGAAAGCACTTCTTGTAAATGCCCATATGGATTGGGGTCATCTGTAGGGGGTTCCCCAAAAGTCAAAGCCCTGCCTCTATTTAGATACATTCTGATGCACATAAAAATGAGGTTTTGCTTGAATCCCATTGGTTGCAGCTGCCATTTTGACTGTTTTCAGTCCCATCCTGTGAATATGTGGCTTCGAACAAATATACAAAATAAATCCACTCACCACGAGGGTGATATGGCTCGGTGTAGACGATCCATCATAAATATAAATCTCATTTGGTGTTCAAAATCTGGAATTGAGGGTTTGATACTGACATAGGAATTTAAGGCAACAGGAACAAGATATATATTTAATTAATTTCCAGTATTTATCATTTCCTTGAAAACGAATCCCCCCTCCAATTTATTTAAGGATTATCATACCGCTTTGTGCTGATACCTGCCTCTCCCCAACCCCGCATCATCCTGGTTTATTTAAAAACAAGACAAAACAAAACCAGGCCAACCTCCCTTACATTTAACTCTCTGCCTAAAATAATTTCCCCACTAAAATGATTTGTCAGGCATGTGCTTTGACTATGTGAGAAGTATTCAGAAGTAGTGCGTGTGATACTGTGATGAAGCGAGTACATAGAAGTAATTTTTGTTCATTTTGAGATGGTGAACTACATACACATTTTCCACAATCTAGAGGGAACACGTGCAATCACACAGAATCTTTAACAGTCTATTTAAGAAACTGCTACCACAGAGGCACAAAAAAAACCTGCTAAAACCAATACTTTAGAATAGAATTGGAAGTTATGGCCATGTAGAATTGAAATCTGGAAAACATTTTCAAGCCGGGATTTATAATTTGTTTTCTCTTTGTTTTGAAAGCCACAGCAGGTGGCAACACCTGGCAGATCTTCAGAAAGACAAAACAGATCAGACCTGGTGATCTCTTACATGAGGAACAATCTGGAAACACAAGCTGTAGACTAGAATTCAAAGTCAAGGACTAGGAAGTAAAAATGAAGTGGATGACAGCAAATGATTTCATACCATTGCAAGACAAAAAACAATGGATACATGCATGTAGTAATCAGGAATAGAGCACAACTAAAATAATCTTCACTTTCATGACTGAAACTGTCCTAATCAATTGTTCCTTCCATTTCATCTTAAAAGTATTGACTGCAATTTTAGGCAAATCAGGAGTGCATTTCTTTAAAAATGTGATCTTGGATTACTACCTTATTGTAATAACATCTATCTCCCTCGATATTAGGGAGATGCTAGACTCATTTTTCTAAAATTTGTCTAATTTAAATTCTAGAGGCCAGTAACTGTGATTTTGAATGATAAACACTGAACATTATATTCCTACTAAACTGTCCTAGAAACACAACATTTGTTTCTAATTATATTTTCTCCCTGTATCTATTCTCCAATGTGCATATAGTGTCACATCCAGATTTGGTGATTTAATGTTGACAATTGAGACATTTCCATTAGCATTCCCCAAGTCCTCAAAAAATTCTTACCTCCACAATAGAAAACACATATTTCCCGCCCCCCCGGTCATTCTCATTTTTTAAAAAGTAAAAGCATGCTGGATCCACAAAAGCAGCCGAAGTCAAAACTGCCTGGTATATCTAGAAAACCCTTGCAGTCATCCATATTGGACAATTTCATCACTCAGTTTGAGTTACAAAATGTAAAAATTTCAGACAGACACATTCAAATCACTCAGACATTTTAAAAGACACTCAGGTTTCCTAATACATAGTACGTTTCCCAATAAATAGTTATCAGTTTACAAAATTTACGGCAAATACTTCTCTTTGAGTGCTAAGAGTTTAAGAAGGACCATGAAAATGAGTTCATGGCTAAACCTGAGGTGTCCTTTGTGGAGGGCCAGTGGCTTCCAGATCAATATATGAAGCTGTCTTTCACCAAATCAGGCCACTGGTCCTTCTAAGTTAAGCATTTGTTGTTCTGATTGGCAACAGCTCTTCCGGATCTTTGGCAAAATCCTTTTCCAGGTCTGCAGGTTCTGATATCCAAGACCGTTGAGTTGGTGATACCCAGAACTGAATCTGAGAGCTTCATTTTCAGTGAGTTACAAATGCTGAGAACAATCACCCCATGTGATGGAAAACAAGATACCAAAACTCTTCGTTGTAATAAGAAGAAACCAAATGCAATCCTTTTTTTTTTCCTTTTCTTTTTTTGCCCCCTGTATACTACCGAACTTTCCATAGAACCAATGCAAAATATTTTATTGTGCCATCTTTGGCATTAAAAGCAAAAGAACACAGACACCATTGATTTAATTTATAAAATGCAGGGATTTCCCCCTCCACTATTGCTCTGGATTTATCTAGTTGGTATCAGGCTACGCGACAGTTACATTCTGCACCCACTCCTTCGTAGCCTTTTCATATCCTATGTTCCCCCACTTCCTGGGTGTACTGAAGAGAGAGCAGACTGTAAACACAAAGCAATGCTCCTGAGTGTCTGTGGCAAAGAATGAGGAAGAATTCAGCAAGAAGGAAGACATTATGGCACCTTCCACGAGGGTGAAAAGAAAGACACCATTTGCAAAACCAGAACACATTAAATCAGTTCCTGGCTTAGGTCAGCTCCAGGGTTTAGGGTAGGAGTCCCCAAACCTGGCAACATGAAGACTTGTTGACTTCAACCACAAAGTTGAAGTCCACAAAGTTGAAGTCCACAAAGTCTTAAAGTTGCCAAGTTTGGAGACCTCTGGTTTAGGGGATTCTCTTGGAGATGCCTCCGTTTTTATGAGCTTCTGCACCTCCTATCCAGACAGCCAGTGCAGGCAGCAGCCACTGTGATATCTTGTGTTCCTGCTATTAAGTTCTGGGTTGGTTTATCTTTTCTCTTTTGAACAAGTCGGTTGCAATTAAAAGAACCAAACTGTGCCCATCTAACGAACTCCAAACGTGGGGTAGCTGCCTGACCATATTGATGCTCGACACCAGTCTTGCAATTGAGGCTTCTCGGCTGATAAAACCATTCTGACCTAGGAGAATAACATCCCAGATGCCAACATTACGGCTCCCGGCAAACAAAACTGGTGAGGTTGTCGCTCAAAAGGGAAGCGGAACGCAGGGGTTGGGATCCGTCATTCCGGCGGCCGATGCTTCCTGATCAGCAGGTGAATGGGCCCCTCTGGGACAGACTTGATGACGTTCCACGCGTCGTAGTGCATGAGTCCAAGCAGGGATTTCCCTCCAATGGCAAGAATTTCATCGCCCGCTTCCAGTTTCCCAGCTTGTTCAGCAGCACCACCTGTTGGCAGAAATATCCAAGTGCAGGTTGAAATATCCAAGTGCAGATGGGTAGAAAACAGAGGGCCGGTGTGTGTGTGTGTGTGTGTGTGGAGGGGGGCATAGCCATGGTGGGCGTGGCTGGGCATGTGCATGGCCATGGTGGGCATGACAAGGGACTCATATGGGGGGCACCTGTGGTAAGGCCGGACTTCCCCCAGACCCCCACTCACTCTCATTATAATCTCCTTCCTTCTTTCTTTCTTTCCTTCTTTCTTTCCTTCGTTCCTTTGTACCTTCCCCTTCTTCTTTTTCCTCCCCTCTTTATTCTCCTTTCTTCTTCCTTCCCTTTCCTTACTTGCTCTCTTCCCATATTCCCTTCTTTTTCTTTGTCTTTCCTCTTTCCCTTTCTCCTTTCCTGTCCCTTCTTGCATGCTCAAATGCAAAAGGGGAAACATTTCTCCTTTTGTTTCGTTTTTAGTTTGTTTTGATAGCCCTCTGCCAGCAAAAACGGAGCTCGGGGTGGGGAGCGTGCACTGCCATCGAGCCCCATTTCGCTGGCAGAGTGTTGCAGGAGGCTGTTGGGGATAAAAATGGGGCACGGGGGACCGCATGAGCCCCCCAGGCTCCATTTTTGCTGGCAGAGGCACCACCAGCCAGTCTTTTGCTTTTTCCAGACTGGCCCGTCGGCCAGATCTAAGCACTCCATGGGCCGGATTCCCCCGGGCCTTGAGTTTGACACTCCTGGCACAGAGAAAGCAGATTAGGAATTGGCTGGTCTGTTGGGTGAGGTCTAACCAAGCTGGAATTTTGGACAGTACAAATCAGTGGTGGGATTCAAAAGTTCCCACCGCTGGTTCTGTGGGTGTGGCTTGGTGGGCGTGACTGCAGGGGCGTCGCGCAAGTCAGGCGCATGCATTAAACACTAAAAACTAAGCTACTGTGCTTCCCAGCTGTTTAGCACAGCAATCTGCTCTGCCACACCAAACAGCTGACAGGTTACAAAGGACCAAGGAGCAGGGGCAGGCAGGTGGGCCCGACTGTCGAGTGTCAGAGAGACCAGTTCTCTGCCAGCTGATCTTCAGCACTACCGGTACGCCAGAACTGGGCCAAACCGGTAGAATTCCACTAGGACAAACATCAGGGAGTGATTGCGGAGCGCGTCGTTTTGTTAATGCTGACATCAATATTTTGTGCGGGGGAAGATAGGTCTCCTTTTTGATTCTGCAAAAAAGAATCAAATCCTTGCACCGAATCGGAGACATTCAGACTTGCAAAGAGGGCAGTGCGTTTTCGGATTGTCTTTAGCAGAGGAGAAAAAAGCAGGATTTTCCGAAAACTGTCCAAGTTACCTTTAAAAATTCTTTTGATGAGCAAAGGCCTGTCTCCGGATATCGAAGCTTTCCCACCATCCAGGCTGAAACCCAAGCCAGCAGAAGTCTTCAAAAGTTCAACACAAATGGCCCCATTCAGGTCTCCGCTTGAACCTTTGGAGAGAGAGAGAAAAAAATTCAGAAAACTCGCTCTAATGATCAAATATAGGTTAACCACCTATGAGAGGTCAAACCACAGACAGCACAGAACAGACCTTGACAAATACACCAGAGATATGTCTGGTTCTCCAAATCTTTGGAAAGTATACATCATATTTTGCAGTCCTTCCTTCCTTATGTTATTTCTATTCTTTGAAATGGAGAGCAGACCATCGGAGATTTCTTTTTTAGCTGTGACAGCAGGACTTCAGCTATGCTGTTGGAATACTTGGACTTGGATTATGCAAACGCCTATAAATCTAAATGTCTCTGGGAATAAAATATTTCGTATTTATTATCTGATTTATAAACCAAAAGCTACTGTCCGATGTCCAACTGCTCTGCGTGAAAATCTAGCAGTTCAATTTCTGCTTTGGCCTGAAATATTTAAGAATCTTCCCATTTTTAAAAGGATTATTTGGATACTAAAGGATTCCAATTGACAGTTGAATGTATTTTCATATTTTCACTTACTCCATCCAAAAATTTATAATTGGTGTATGAATCCTATGGGGGCAGCTCCCCCCACCATTGCTATGATTTCTTGAGAGAGTAGAGGGGTGGGCGAATTCATTTCAAACACCACTTAACCAATGGTGGGATTCAAATTTTTTTACTACCGGTTCTGTGGGCGTGGCTATGTGGGCGTGGCTAGGTGGACATGTGACTGGGTGGGCAGGGCTTTTTGCAGCAACCCCCCCCCCATTTGGGGGTCCTTCTGGGCCCCAAGGAAGCCTCCTGGGGGCGTTGTTGCTCTCAGAAGGCTTCCCTGGTGCCCAGGAAGGCAAAAACTGGAGCGCAGTGAGCAGGGGGCCTCCATTTTTTGCCTTCCTGGGTCTCAGGGAAGACAGCGAGGGGAATCCCGGCACAACTGATCGTAGGAACAGCTGATTGTCGGGAGGGTGAAAAAAAAGAAATACCTTAAGGAGTGACTGCGCGGGGCGAGTGTCAGGTGGGAGGGGTGAGTGAGCATGGGGCGGGAGGGACAAGTGAGCGAGAAGCGACCGGGCGACCAGGTCAGGGGCATGGCCTGCTAGAAGTTACTACCAATTCGGCAACCCATGCCAAATCCTTGCTTCCAGTTCACTTGAACCGGTGCGAACCGGCTGAATACCACCACTGCAATTAACTCATATTGTACAATACCTGCTTCACTTCCTGTGGCTGCAGCCACCAAAGCTGGCCTATCTGAAGTATGGATTTCATTGCTCCGAGGAGGCATTCTTCCTCTGTCTTTCTCCTTCTTGATGACCACGATGGCATATTTATGGAGCCTGGCCTGATGGAGTGCGTTGAGGACATCCCCGTGGACAGAACCCTCCAAACAAGTGCCGTTGATAGAAAGAATGAGGTCACCACGGTGAATTTTCCCCTCCTGGGAAGCCACGCCTTTGGAAAACACCCGATGGACCTTGAAGGAGACACATTAGGATGAAGATTGCCAATGGGTTAAAGAACTGTTAGCAGATTTAAAAGGTTCTCCTTTAACTAATTGATTCGTGAGTGCCTTTGAGTCAGTTTTGACTCTTGGCAACTTCCTGGACAAGACCTTGCACATTTTTTGGCAAGATTTCAGAAGTGGTTTGCCATTGCCTGCTTCTTAGGGATGAGAGACAGTGATTGGCCCAAAGTCACTCAACTGGCTTTGTGCCCAAGGTGAAACTAGAACTCAAGTTCTCCTGGTTTCTATAAATCTTCACAAGAACAGAAGTTCAGCAATGGTGCCTTTTGAACTGTTGGAAGAAATGTGAGATAATATGCAATTTAACAGAATCTGGCTCCTATTAAGAACACCAGCTGTAGCATTTCATTTGTCAATTATTATGAAATATAAAACACCAAACCTAGAGCAAAACAAATGTTAAAGAAACAAAGGCATGTTGAATGATCAACTGATTAAAAATGAAGGCCAATAAATCTAGCGAATATGTAAATTGGCAGCCCAATTTATTATGGAAAACTTCTCTGATACTGTTAGTTAGAGACATAGTTTTTGGAAGCTAACCATCCTGTATTTCAGAAGGTTAAGAAAAGGTAAAGGTACAATTTGCCCCTGTCTAGGTGTGCCTGACTCTAGGGTACAGTCCTCAACTCCGTTTCTTCATAAGGGAGCCAGCGTTGTCTCAAGACATTTTCCGTGGTCATGTGGCCAGCATGGTTATATGCCAAAGATGCATGGAATGCTGTTATCTTCCCACCAAAGTGGTACCTATTAACCTACTTGCATTTGCATGTTTTTGAACTGCTAAGTGGGCAGGAGCTGGGGCAAGGAACGGGAGCTTACCCTGTTGTGTGGTGTGCTCGGGTCTCAAACCCAGGCTATCAGCTTTTCAGCTGACAAGCTCAGTGTCTTTAACTTCTGAGCCGTTGCACTCCTATGGACTAAATAACTGGAGCTACCTAAGGGCCAATCTAGGCTAGCATTCTGTCCTTAGAGAAGCTTTCAAGCCAGGAAAAATACAGAGAGTAAAGGAATGTGTTCTCTTGCCCAAAGGGTGCCAACGCTAGTGAAATAGACCAACCCACCTGCCCAATTCTCAAATAGCTACACAATGCAGATGAATTTGAATACGTGAGCCAAGTCTCTGTGGAAGCTGATGGAAAGATAATATAGCACTCTGTAGGAATGTCAGCCAAACTCAGAAACAAATGCTTCTAATGTTTAAAACAGATGCTTCTTGTAATATTTTGAGCCAAATTCCCAAGAAAGACACACACTTTTTGGAAGATGATTTTGAGTGGAAAGGGAAAAGGGGGCTGCACTTTGGGTTAACAAGATTCTTTGCTCCACAAAATCGATGCTCTTTGCCTCATTCAAGGGCAGAAATTATGCAGTTTGCCTCCAGGCTGGTTTGAAGATTTCTCCATATACTTTCAGCAAAGAGAAATACCAGAGGAAATCCCAAAATAATAAGCAAAGTAACATGGCAGCTTTACTTTGCTCGCAGCTTCACAAAATTTCATCTGAAGCTTCGCTGAAGCCAAACCAACCCACCCACCCCTTTGACACAGTCCTAGTGTCTGAGTGTCCCAGCAGGTGGCAGCATTTAGCTGACCTTGGCTGACTTTGAGAAGCTAAGCGGGGTTAGACTTGTTTAGTATTTGGATGGGAGGCGCCTGGAAGTCCCAGGGCTGACGAGGAAGTTGTAAAACTTCAGAAAGGAGACAATGGCAAACCACTGAACTTCACTTGAGAAAGGCTTTGCCTTTAGTCTCAAGGAATTCATCTCTACCATCAAAGAATTTCTGTAAAATGAATGGAATCATTCAGAAAAAACACACAGAAATACTAGGCAAGTTGCACTGAACTCCCAAATGGACTATAAAATAAAAACAAAATAAATCCAAATTCACCCAAGGGTCAAAAGGCTGTAGCTGAGCCAAAAATAAAATTATCTAGGTGTTCACCTAGAAACGAAACAAATTCAATAAATAAATTTGGATCACATAAGTAAGATTCCATTTTGATATTGCCAAAAATCGAATGATCCTAAAACATTGCTGTACATAGGTGAATAGTTGCAATTCATATAAGCTGCAAATGTTTAGTTAATGTAATTTCTTGCAGCCCTTTTCAAAGTTTTTTTCAGGTCCCAGTAGAAAGACCAAGTACAGTCTGGGAATCCTGGAATATGAAGCATATGATTTGGAAGTATGATAAGGCTTGGATGGAGCTAATGTTAGGATTTCCGGTCGCCAAGATCTGTGCGAGCCTATCACAGACACTTAGCTTGGCAAACTTGCATGCATCAGGGTTTATCTGGCACGCAGGCCCACTTTCCTCTCTGAGAGCGTCAGCAGATGGGATACAAAATGAAAGCAAACGTTCACAATAGGATCATACAGCTAACGCATGACTTGACAAATGAGCTCTCGATCTAATTTCCAACTGGCTTTGCAGCCCACTCAGAAGAAAGAAAGCAGTCACCACTTACGATGATGGATTTTTGTTCCAGGTCTATTCCTCCAGCCACGCTAAAGCCCAGGCCAGAACCTTCCTCTTTATTCAAGACTACAAAGTAAATATCTTCTTTGCTCTGAGCCCCCGCAAAAACGGGGGAGGAGAAGGAAGAGAAGGGAAGGGAGACAAGACAAAATATCCAAAGATTAAAAACCCTTGAAATAACATACCCCACAATTTACACAAAATGCCTGCAAACGGAATCTGGATTTTTTTTTTAAAGAAGAGTCTAAATCTTAAAATAACGTCAATTTCAGAAATTAAAGGGAAGAAGAGATTTGAGTATACTTAATGTCACTAAAAAAAAGTATAAGAACCCAAATAAACTGCCTCTTCCAGAGTTCAGGCCTGGAATTGATTTTCAGTGCCCAGGCACAGACCTCCATCCATCAAGTCAGTAATAAAATGAAAAGTGTCTTCTGCACATGTAGCCAACCTCTAATCTCACCAAGCAGAAAAGAAGAAATGGACCGACAGGCACATGTGGATTACACAAAGCAAAACGTGTGTCCAGCCGTTCAATTTTGAGTTGTCAAGGTACCTCACATTGTGCAACTTTACCCTGTGCACAAAGTCTTGGATTGGATTTGAGGATGGGAACCCATCTCATTACGAACTGAGCTACCTCTAAGCAATTTAAAGCTTAGAGAAATCAAAATATTATTTGATAGGGATTCCTACCTCCATCACCCATTTGTGCTAGGAGATGATCAACAGACAATCTTTTCCAGATTTGTGAAAGGCAAGGTGAATAAATGGTGACTACTAAGGTCTTACTTTTTTTGAGATAGCACCCAATTTATGGGAACCTCTGTCCAGGGAAATTTCACCAATTTCTAACTTCAGGTAAAGACCTAGAGCTTCTCCCAGTCTTATTTTAACTTTAGGTTAATGTTTGATTACTTTTTCATACTATTTTCTGAACGTTTTACTGCTGAATAAAAGGATGGGCTATACTCAAGAGCAGTTTCACCTTTCTGGAAATCATTTCTGCAGGCCCGCAGTATAACTTCTAATGTTTAGCACTTTCAAACCTGTGATACAAAAGAATCCAAAAAGGGGGACAGGAACAATGAAAACATGACTTGACAAGTGACCCCTTTGATTGTTTGTTTTTATTGTTCTTTGTTACTTTAAGTCCAATCTGGAATACTTACGTTCACATGGGGTATAAAAATGAAGTATAAAAATGCTAAAATTCAGGTAGTAGCTTTGACATAGTCCAATATAAACCAACAGCTTCCAATCTTTAGAACACCAGGGACCGGTTGCGTGGAGAGAGGTTTTTTCCACGGACCAGAGGGGGTGTGGTTGCGTGTGCTGCCTGCATCCCGCAGATGGGACTTTTGCTTGTTTGCGCAGCCCAGTTTCTACCATGCCACAGAGTGGTGCCAGTCCCATTGGGGGGTTGGGAACCCCTTGATAGAAAGAATTCTATTACAGAAGCCGTTCAGCCAGACCAGATAGGGCACGGGTGTCAAACTCGCCACATCGCATTGCCATCACATGATGTTTCTCAACATTTTCCTCTTTGTGGAGCTCAGGTGGGCGTGGCCTGTGCGCGATGCATCTGGCCCGCAGGCTGCCACACCCCTGAGATAGGGTTTAACTTGAATCCTAATTGCCAGAGATGTGGCAGAATCTGCTAAATAGGCAAACTTTTGTGGCCCAGAAGCCATACATTTTTCTTTTGTCACTTTTTTTTTCCTTCTGGTTGCTCAAAACTACAGTAAGCAAGGTTGGCATTTTTCAGGTAATTAGCCTTTATTTCGGTGTTTCACTAAAAAAAATATTTTAAAAGTGTGCTAAGATACTTTGATGGCTCATGCAATTACTTTATTTTGTTCCTTGTTCAAAATATTGCTATTGTAACACATATGAACCACTTGGAATCCATGAGGATTGAGATGGTAGACAAATAAATAAGTTGCACAAATAAAACCTGTTGGAAACTTGTTGCTTGTTGGTAAATTTCAATGGTATCACACAGAATTTTGAGGGAGCAAAAAAAAAAAATGATGCCAGCAAACCCTGAATGGATAATTGGTCAGTTCCACATTTGGACTTATTCCTTAAAAACAAAAACAAAAACAAAATATTGCGGTCTTTCTGTTATCTGTATGTACATATTTTGACAGATTCAAAACAAAATGTTCCATTTTTAATTTCTTTAAAAGCAGAGAATGAGCCAAACATGAAACCAAGATGACAAACCTGGCTCAAGATTCCCGAGATGAAAGACAAGAGGATGAAAAATTAGAAAAGTTCTGAGAATTGTCTTGGTCTGTACTCAAAGGACAAGTTCTGAATTGCATAATATTTTCCAGCTCCCGTGCCACTTTGGACTTAATAGCAGATGTGAGGAAAGATGCAGACACTGCCCAGTTTCCAAAAAGCATTGAGTTTCATAAATATTTCAGTTCTTGGACTTTTGCAAACTGGCATGAATAAACAATTTCCCCCGAGACCCATGTGAAAATACTTAAAACGACTCTGGATTATTCTTGACTGAGAACATAATCCAGTCTTGGTATTTTGGCACAATATGCCAAGCCTACCTGACCCAATTAAACTTGCTTTAAACAGGTACTGGAATAAAACCAAGGGACTGTGGGAAGTCTCCTACTCAAAGAATTACTCATATTTGAACCCTCAAGTTTGGTCTGCAGAAAACTCATCAAACAGCTTGAGCATTTGCTCTTCTATGAAGAGAGACTGAAGAAGCTGGACATGGTTAGCTGTGGGGTGGGGGGAGCCTGTGGAGAAATAATATTTCAGGAAAAAAAAACTTTTAAAAATATCACACAAAGTTCAAAGCCTACTGCCTCTTATTCCAGGGAGCAGAAAGAGTAATGGACTAATGTTACAAAAAGACAGACGGTGACTGAAGGTCAGAGAAAACCTTCTGAAAAGTTAAGAGCAGTTTGATAGGAAAACCAGCTACGTAAAGAGTGGTGAGCTCTCTTTTGTCGAATATCATCAAATGAAGACGTCCAACTGATTCTTGCTTTCAGCAAGGGATTGTGGTTTTTTTTAAATTTATTTATTTTTATTATAAAAATTTCATTTGGGTTTTCACAAAACATAATACAAGTAAAATTTCTTTTTTTAAAAAAATAGCATGGTCCCGGGTTATCACTTCTCCATACAGACACAAATTCAATTTCATATTCATCTTTGTGTTCTATTCCATATCTTATTACAATTTTTACATTTTCTCAATAATTTTTCCCTTCCCTTGGTTTTCTCAATCTTACTTTTAATTATCTCATTCCTTTCTAAATTCAATTATATATATATCTTTTTCTAAGTTTCAATACCTTTCTAGTCATCATATTTATACTTTTGTCTGTCCTCATTCAATTTCATATTTCTTTTCTCATTAAACAAAATTTTTCCCTGTAGTTACTAATTGGAGTATGATACCTTTGTATCTTTTAAATTTTATCCATTCAACTCTTATTTAAACTTCAATTTATGCCTTTACAATTATAACATTCAATATAACACATAGCTTCCAGTCAAATTCTGCTTGGTACATTCTTAAAATTTGCACTAAGTTCTTAAAGAGAAAATATATATATAATAATAATAAATAAAATACTTATTCTATTCCAATTCAGCTCTATCATTAATGTTAGTTATAATCTTTGACATCTTTAACATTTCTTTTCAATAGGATATCACACTTCTAGGAACACTTATAATATTTCCATAATTTTTTCATGTTTCTTTCGTATTCCTCTTCACTTAAATTTTTATAACACATTTATAATTGTTTTTGATGGCCAAATTGCAACCTCTGAATTCTCAGATTCAATGAATTTGCACAGAGACACCAGCTCAGTGGGTGTTAAGCCCAGAATTGGCAGACGGTGGTTTGGTTGTTTCCATAATCCATATTTTTTTGTATTTCCTTTTTCCTTTCTCCCTTTGCAGAATTCCCCCCACCCCCCTGAAGAGAGGAAAGATTACTAAAACAAGCTATCTTTTCCCGAACCTGCTTGCTGGTTAACAACCTCAGCTCTGTGACTTGAATTAGTTAATTAGCACTCTCAGCTGGCTTGCACTCCTGCCTGAAACTGTCAAGACCCTAATCAGTTTCACCCTAAAGCACAGGTGTCAAACTTGAGGCGTCACTTTGCTGTCACATGACGTGTCGCAAAGTTTTTTCCCTTCGCGGAGCTGGGGTGGGCATGGCCTGTGCGTGACGCATCTGGCCAGTTTGACACCCCTGCTAAAGGCTTTCTTTTGCCTAAGCCAGAGGTGGGGAACTATGGCTGCTTTATGACTTTCCCAGAATTCCTGAACCATCATGGCTGGCTCAGGAATCTGGGGAGCTGAAGTCCACAAGTCATAAAAGGGCCATAGTTCTCCACCCCTGGCCTAAGCCCTAAGTGGTTCCCAGCTCCAGCACCATAAGCAAACAGCCTGGGCTAAGGTATTCTATATGTATTTCCCATTGTGTATCTGCTTACTTGTTTTATAATCACTTCCTGTCCAATGAGCGTTAATACACAGGGGTGGGATTCTACCAGACCTATTTGCTAGAACTGGTTGTTAACATTCTAAGCAGTTCAGAGAACCGGTTGTTAGAAGAAATGACTGGCCTAATCCTGTAAGGAAGGCAGGAAGGAAACATTCTGGTGTTGCTTACAGAAACTGCCTCTCCGTTAACCCTTATTACATTCTTGGCAGGACTAGACCTCCCGTCTCAGGAACGTCTCTGGAGTTTTTCCCCCCTCCTTTGCTGATACTTTGCTTGTGCGGAGTGACCATTCAAAGGTACAATGGCACTGAAAAAAGTGACTTATGACCATTTTTCACACTTACGACTGTTGCAGCATTCCCACCGTCATGAGAGGCCAGGAGAGGAGATACGTGCCTCGATGTGAGTGATATTGAGTTGGCCACATCCAGCCAATAACATGACCACCAAGCCATGCCTACACCTAAGCCACGCCCACAGAACCGGTTGTTAAAAAATTTGAATCCCACCCCTGTTAATACAGATATTAATTGCCCCTTGTTAGTGATCTCAGAGCCAAGGTGAGGACTCCAAACTGGGGGGAGGGGGGAGAGTAGAGGAAAAAGAGCCATAAGATTTACCCCTTTTTCCTACCTTAATTGTGAGTTGTGTTTCAGAACCTTTCCCCCCTACTTCAGCTCATAACCTTCTGATGCTGTAAATTTGTTTAAGGGCGATTTCTTAATAAACCCTTTTCAAGATTTACTACCTTCCTTTACTTTACTTTACTTTATTGTCATTGTACCTTGTACAACGAAATCAAATACCATATTCAGTGTACAATTTATGCCTATGAAAATAAACACAAACACACATCCCTCACACTCCACACGTTGAATTGAAAACCCCTGACATCGCATTAATATTGCACTATACAATAGAATTCAAAAGAGCTACTGCCCTGGGATAGAAGCTGTTTTTCAGCCTATTTGTCCTTGTTTTTATTATCCTGTACCGTCTGCCAGAGGGTAATAGTTCGAAAAAAGGGTGCCCAGGATGAGATGGATGTTTAATAATGTTTTGAACTTTCTTAGGGCAGCAGGAGCTATAAAGCTCTTCCAAAGAGGGGAGAGGGCAACCAATGATCCTCTAGGCCAAGGGTGTCCAACCTTGGCAACTTTAAGACTTGTGGACTTCAACTCCCAGAATTCCTCAGCCAGCTTTGCTGGCTGAGGAATTCTGGGAGTTGAAGTCTACAAGTCTTAAAGTTGCCAAGGTTGGACACCCCTGCTCTAGGCAATGACGTTAACCCTCTGGAGTGCTGTCCTATCTGCCACTGTGCAATTGGCAAACCATACAGAGGTGCAGTAAATGAAGATACTCTCTATGGTGCGGCGGTAGAAGGTCACCAGCAGTTTTTCATTCAGTGGTTGTGTTTCCTGAGAAGTCTCAGGTAGTATAATCTCTGCTGAGCCCTTTTGACCTTTTGGCCCTTTCCTGGCGTCATTCTTTTGTATCCCTCTTGTAAATAGAATAGAATATAATTCTTTATTGGCCAAGTGTGATTAGACACACAAAGAATTTACCTCCAGTGCATAAGCTCTCACAGTGTATGTGCAAAATCACAAAGTACAGGTCGTCCTTGACTTACAACAGTTCATGTAGTGACTGTCTGAAATTTTACACATGTCTTCTCCCAGATTAACAGATTATCAGAGTTGGAAGGGACCTTGTAGATCAAATTACATCGGCACTGAAAAAAGTGACTTATGACCATTTTTCACACTTAAGACTGCTCCAGCATCCCAATGGTCACATGATCAAAATTCAGACACTTAACGACCGACTCATATTTGTGAAAGCTGCAGTGTCTCATATTCATGTGATCAACTTTCTCACAAGCCAAGTCAATGGGGAAGCCAGATGCCCTTAACAATCATGTTACTAACTTAACATCTGCAGTGATTCACTTAACAACTATGGTAGGAAAGGCTGTAAAATGAGGCAAAGGTCAGTTAGCAAATATCTCACTTAGCAACAGGGGCTCAATTGTAGTCGTAAGTCAAGGACTACCTGTAATAATAATCAAAATCATCGTCTTCTTTTAAAGACCCTGTAATCCCTTGAAGGGTGGAGTCTTGGCAACTGAGTGGACCTGAGTGTTTACTGGCTGGATGCCCTTCCTGTCACCAATGCGGAGATTGTTTCAGCAGATATATTCTCATTATGCCCAGGCAGAGAAATATCTGCCTCTACCTAGGATCAAACTCACAGCCTCCTGATTGTGAGGCGAGAGCTCACAATCTAGGAGGCCTCTAGGCTATCGCATCACTCCTAATAATAATCAAAATTAGCAAAAGATAATAATCATAATAATGATGCCAACAAAGAAGATAATGAAACTATTGCAAACATACACATATATTTATAAGCATTTAAAGTTAGATGGGTGACATCATTCCACACCAATGGTTTTTTTTGCAAGTCTCATTTGGAAATTAGAATCAATTGATTTCTGACTTTATTCTGGTTTGTTGAAAACCCCAGTGAAGTTTCTCCCCATCCCCTCAGGATAATTGCAGCTCTGCAACCCTCCTGAACAGCTTCATCCTCTCCTTGGTGGCAATTTCTTCTTCACTCACTTCCAGATGTCTGGCCTCAAAACTTCACAGGGCCATCCCACCTCACTTACCACACAGTAATTCTGTGGCTTGTTCCTAAAGCTGGTCTCTTTCTGTATAAATGGTTTCAGATTCGTCTTCTCCCAATCCACTCATCATAGCAACATTTAAAGACGATCCTTGCTGCTAGTTTCAGAACTGTTTTCATTTCACCTTCACAGCTCACAAGGGGATTTCAAGGCAATAATAGGATTGTAGAAAAAGGACCGCAAAGCCTCTGGGAGATATCAGTACTTTTGTTGGTATATTTTTTTACAAACACAGCTTCCCAAACATAGCAACCCTTCTGAATTTTTCCCCCAGTTATAAAACACAGAGAAATATATCTACTGAAAACACAGGTGCGAGGAAGAGAATTTTATTTTAGCTTTGTGTCAACGGAAGAAGGTCCTTTTGTTGCTATACAATGGATGGGGCTAGCCACTGAATGAATTACAGACTTGTCTTGGTGAGGTGAAAGGAAAGTTGAGGAACGTATAATTGATTCATTGTGTTCTTTACACCTTCCCTGTGTTGTGAGGCTAAAGAGAACTTAAGGTGTTCTCATACTACTTTCCAACAGCTTTGCAAGGGATTGGAGTGGTCTATACACACTCACACCCACAGAGTAGTGTGGTGGCCTAGAGGTGGAGCTCTCGCTTCACAATCAGGAAGCTGTGAATTCAGTCCTAGGAAGAGGCAGATATTTCTCTCTTTGGGCACACTGAGAATATATCTGCTGAACAAAACCCTGCATTGGTGACAGGAAGGGCATCCGGCCAGTAAATACTCAGCTCCATTCAGTTGCCCAGAGTCCACCCTGCAAGGGTTTCTGGGCTCGTTAAAAGATGATGATACACACCCACACATATATACCCATGTGCATAGCTGTATATCTAAAGCTTACCTCTGCTTGTGCTTGGATTTCCTGAAGTAAAGAAGAAACATCACTTTTCGTTGTCACCAAAGACAAAACAGACTGCAATTTCTGCTGATCCAGAGAAGAAATCAATAATTCATCCAAGCTAAAATATAAAATATACAAAACGACATTGGATGAGGCTGAAGAAAGAAGATACCTTGTTTAGTAATTAACAGATAATAGAGCTGTGATGGCGCAGTGGTTAGAATGCAGTACAGTAGGCTATTTCTGCTGGCTGCCTGCAGTTCGGCAGTTCAAGTCTCACCGGCTCAAGGTTGACTCAGCCTTCCATCCTTCCGAGGTGGGTAAAATGAGGACCCAGATTGTTGGGGGCCTATTGCTGACTCTGCAAACCACTTAGAGAGGGCTGTAAAGGGCTGTGAAGGGTATATAAGTCTAAGTGCTATTGCTATAATATCTCATATGGCTATTTCTAAATATGGAAAAGACCAGGAAGTATAATTGGAATACCCAACAAAATCTGGTTTCATAGAGAAAAAGCCACCTAAATTCTATTTGCAGATATTAAGACTTTGATTCCCTTCATGGTGATATATATATATATATATTTTCAAAGAGAAGGGGAAACAAAGAACCCATAAAAAGTGTTTTAGCACAAAAAGTGAAAGAAACACAACAATGATAAAAGAAAAGATAGGTCATTATAACAATAAACAGTTATGATGATACATTTCTAATGCAAATATTATTCAAGCATGTATATATTTCTAGTGTATTAAACAATTGTCTTTTAATGTTTTCTTTTTCTTCTCTTTGGCAATGCTTTTTTCACCATCGCTATTATTTTTGAAGTTTGCTTTGTTTTTCTTATTAATTAAAAAGCAATAAATTTTTTTAAAAGACTTTGCTTCCCTTTATCTAGGTCTGGAAATGATTCTCCTTTTTTGCCTCTGCTAATTCTAAGACTGTGATTAAGAACAAAAGACAATCCTTTGAGGAATTAGATAGAAAACTGAATCCATGGTTCCTTTTCTTTCCCTTCTATTTCTGTTCCAGGCATCTAAAGGAATGATGGTGAAAATATGGTTTTGAACCTTACAAAGTTTGAATTAACAGACTATTAAAATTTTGGAGTCACAAACGGGAGTAAGGCCCATGGTGGAATCTGTTGCAATTTAATTTACAGGAAAGGAGACTGGGAAATCAAGGAAAGGAAAAGAGAAAACTGATAAGAGAAACAAAAAGAAAAGTACAGACGTGGTAAAGATGTTTTTGGAAAGGAAAAAGTACAGGTAGTCCTTGACATGATCATTGGGATCAGAAGTTCTGTTGTTAAGCAAGCCATGCCTGATTTTATGAACTTTTAGGCAAGTTATTAAGCAAACCACTGCATCATGTGGTTGTTAAACAAGTCTAGCTTCCCCTCATTGTCTTTGTCAGAAGCCAGCTGGGAAGGTCACAATGAGAGATCATGTGATCCTGGGACTCTGCACAAATCGCAAACACATGCCTGTTGCCAAGCATCCTAATTTTGGTCATGCAACCATAGCTATGCTGCAACGGTCCATACAAACGTATGGACCAGTCGTAAATCTCTTTTTCCAGTGCCGTGTAACTTTGAGTGGTTGCTAAATGAATGGTTATAAGTCAAGGACTACCTGAGCTGGATGTCAATCGGGAGGGACTATGGCAACTCATTCTGCAAGAGCGGCAGAAAAAAGTATAATTGGGTACTGTGTGGAGAATATGGCTTCAAATAACCTTTACTTGTAGTTTCTTTAAGTATCTAAGTCTGTAATTCTTAGAACTCTGAAATGCCCGAGCACTCCTGGTAAAATATCAGGAGCTGACAATTTGTTGAGTCAGACCTTGGGGAGCTGGGGTGAGCATTCAATGCTTTGATCAAGTCCTTTCACAGAGCTTTGACATTAAGAATGAAACTATACACATGAAAGGAAAACATACAACTTGCCAACTATTGCAATATCCCGTTTTTCTTGGTGCAAAACTCAAAGAGGTTGGGTTGAGAATTTGTGTATCTTAATGCAAAGTACACAAACCAGGGCAAATCTTTTCGATTCTTTCCTCCGCCCATGAAATATTTGCTTTCCAGTTTTAAACCTTTGCCTTCTCCTGGTACAGAGCTAATATTAAGAAAACGTTAAAACTAACCTGATAGACCAGCTCTTCCCTGAGTTCACTTTATTCAGACCGCCATCGTGCTGTAGCCCTTCCTCATCAGAGGTTGATCCAGGAGTTCCAGAGCCACTATTCCAAGGACCGGTTTCTTTGGAAGGTTGCCTGCTTGTCATCCCAGGACTGGATAATCCCGAGCATTCATTCAGCTTGGGAACCTTTTCAACGGGAGCATCGAAGGATCTCACAACAGAGGGAAGATGCAGCTCGGTTTTGAGGGGTGAAGGTTGAGACTCCATAGAGAAGTCCTCACTGCAGAGCTTATCAAGATCTGGCATGCTCAGAGCTCTCAGCTCCCGGAGTTTGGAGCGAGACAAAGGCATGTGTCTAATATGCCCACCTGAGGCTCTGCTTCTTCGGACATTGGTGGTAGATGGTGGTAAACTAACCGGTTCTTCAAAAGCGTGCCTTTCACTCTTCTCCAAGTGACCATCGTCTTTGCTGCTCTTGGGGAAATTCTGTTGCACATTTGTTAATGTCGAGCTGGTTGAAGATCTGGTGACCCTTGGAGATGTTGGGGCTTCACCTCCACAGTACGAACTCAAGCTCCGTCGCAGGGCGTGGACCGCATCATTCACGCTGGTAGCTGAAACTGCTGAAATGCCACTGGACAATCTTCGGCCAATGGGCAGTTTAGAGTTCAGGGTGGTGGAATGGAGGTCTATGGCTTTGACCATAGGCCTGTCGAAATTAGCCAGATTCTCAAACGATTTGATCCTCTGCTTGACAGAAAAAGAAGAAACGGGATCATGTGGCCAATTGAGTTCGTAGTAGTAATAGTTCCTCCTGCCCTTCTTCAGTTTTTGGGCAACGGGGCTGCCATTGTCACTGTTGGGTTTCAGGGTGCCAGCAGATGTGGCTTTGGCATCCTGATTGCTCAGACTGAGGTGGACAACTTTCAACATGCCCAACTCTGCATCGGAAGGGTTTGCGCTCGAAACATTACCCAAGGTATCCTGGATACGATGGCCTGGTTGATCCCTATCGTTGCTGTTTTCCCTTAAGTGATTGGATAATCGTGCTGGCACCGAATAGGTCCTTGTCACGGGTTTTAATGCACTGAGAGCATCTTCCTTGTGGAAAGCGCTCTCCCAACAATCCAGTGCCTTGCTTCTGAGTTGGTTGGTCTTATTGTCATCCTCTTTCTTCTCTAGGGGCAAGTCAGGAATGAAGGAGGAGGAAGATAACCTGACTTCAATGAAAGTGCGCTGGATTTCCTGGCTGGGCTGCTCTTGCCAAGCAGGGGGATGAATAAGGCCGGAGGACTCCTTTTTAAAAAGCCCTGCATGGTCAGATTTTAATGGCTTCATTTCTAATCCATCATGATTCAAACTTATCCCCTTGTTTTCGGTTCTGTCATTCGGACAACAAGCTTTGGCTACGGCTTCAGAAGGCGCATTTGACTGAGCAGGGCCATCTCTTGTTGGGCAATGATCTGTGCTGGCCTCCCCCCCCTTTTCACTGCTCGCCACTTCCCACTTGGCAACCTGTGCTTCTTTTTCCATTTTAGGAGATCCTGACATTCCAGCCCTGCCAAATTTTGGTTTGATGGTGGATTTATTTTTATTTTTCGTAACGCTGCTCTCGCCGTTCAGCACGGGCAGAGTGGAGGCCTGGGGCTCCAGCAAAGAAGGTTGAACTTCCTCCTGCTGCTGAAATATCTTAGAACCCATAGAGAGGCTCCTGCTGGGTGGTTCCAGGTGTGTGGCTAAGTTATGGAGTGAGGAACCTTTCTTGGAAAGGAGCCTGGGTGAACCTTGAGCAGGGAGGGTTATCTTCTTTTGATCAGTGCCCTCAGCTTTAGCAGGAGCAGGGCCAAGAGCATCAGAATGAGCCCTGGGCTTATTTTTAATATTGAGAGCCTTTCCTTTAGGCCCTGCTTTATTTTGGTGGTTATTTGAAAGAGTTTCTACCATACTCTTTGGTGGAGCACCTTTAGTTTCGTGATGTAATTTAGGGGAAGAAGAGGGGCTGTATGTAATACCAAAGCTCTTGCATTGACCAGAATTCAGGGTTTTGGTATTTGAGGGTTTCAAGATAACAGTGTTTGCTTTTTCATTTTTTCCTAGTAAATTGTGAGCAGAAGAGACCTTTCCCAAATGTTTTGGTTTGGGCAAAAGGGGAGATTTAGGACTGTTTACTATTTTTTGTATTGCACTCTTCATAGTATAACTGTCCGTTCTTCTTAACTGGAATGAACCACTGGTTCCTTTCCCCATCACAGCAGAAGAACTACCAATTACATTACTTCCACAGTCCACCATTAAATCATTTTCTACCTGCAACTCTTGGGTTTTCCCCGGTTCATCTTGGCCTAGTTTGTTGCCATCCCAGCGGTTGATATTTTCTGTCAGACAGCAGTGTATATCTGGCGCAGAATCTTTACATATTTCCATCAGATTTCCTTGGTTCTGTAGACCATTTCCTCCTTCACTCCTTGAACAAACATTCTCAAGGGAAGAGCAGACTGGCCTGTCTTGAGCCAAACTGTCTACTGCTTGTGAAGAAACATCTGGAGAAGATTGAAAAGCTGTTGACGGAAGCATATGTTCTGCACTGGAGTTTTTCAATACGTGCGATTTTTCTAATGTAAATTTTCCTTTGGATATTTCCGATGAATCTATTTCTGTTTTGCTTTCTGCCTGCAAACAGTTGTTCAAAGAATGGTAAATTGGTGGACGATGAGATGATTTTATGGGAGATGTGTCCAGCTGTTTTTGAATACAATGTTGGTCATAATTCAGACTGCAAATCTCTATTTGCTCCTCATCTGATTCAACTAGTTTATGGGTTGCCAAGGGATTATCACAAATAGATAGTAAGAGTGATGAAGTGTCTCCAGGATTCTCGGCTAAGGATTCTGTGTCTGAACTAGAATCTTCTGCAGCAGCATACATAGATTTTGGAATAGTGTTGCTTTTAGTTTCAATTTCAGGCAAATGATCATCACTAAGGCTGCTAAAATTCCTTGAATAGGTACTGAGACAGCTTTGGTTTACAGTTAAAATTTCCCTCGCGTTAATAGAATCCAGGACAGAAAAACCCAAGGTCTCTTGTGTATTAGTAACAGAACTCGCAGCTCTTTCTATAAGATCATGTTTAATTATATGTGATACAGAATTCAGCTGAGCTTCTTCTGCCATCCCAAAACTATTTTCCCTGGTGTGCCTGTCCTTGATTAATAAACAGTCACCATCTTTTTCTTCTGGGGAATTCCTTTTGCCAGAGAAGTCATCAATCTCTTCTAATAGCACCATAGAAGTGTCTTGAATAGAGTGAATGTCTGAGGGATCTGCTAGCATCACCTTAGTGTTATCATCGGACACGAATCCTGTCTTTTCTGCCATACAATCCAGAGGAGATTCCAAAGATTCTTTCTTACACGCAGAGCTGTTTTCTTTGATCATAACAATGTTGCTTGATTCTTTCTGAACTGCCTCATCTGCCTCTGAAGACACAAAGAGATTTGCAAAGTTGTTAAAAGGCTACATAAAGAGTCAAGGAAATAATTCCATCCTCTCAATTACACAATTATTAAAACTTTACACTAGCTTTTAATTTTAGAGGTTCAGCTGGATTCAGCAATGATTAAGATGTTGGAAAGTGAAGTTTTATTAACGATCTACTTATCACTATCTTTCCAGATACAATTCAGCATGCTGATTAAGACCTTTAAGCGTTCATTTTCTGGTCTTAATATGGGTAGCCTTGACTTACAACCATTCGTTTAGGTGTTCAAAGTTACAATGATACTAAAAAAAAAGTGACTTACATCGTATTTCTGATGTTGCAGCACCCCCACCGTCATACGATAAAAACTTGGGCGCTTGACCACTAACATTTATTCAGTTGCACCACCCTGGGGTCCCGAGATTGCCACTTGTCATCTTCCCAGCTAGCTTCTGACAAGTGAGGTCAATGGGGGAAATTTGATTTGCTTAATGATTGTGTGATTCACTTAACAACCATCTTACATAGCAACGTAAATTCTCATCCAAATGTGGTCATAAGTTAAACCTAAGTTTAAGCATGGTTATGAATACATGAAATGGATACGAATAAAAAGAAACAATAGGATAAGGACGGTAGGCATATTGGTGCGCTTATGCACGCCCCCTACAGACCTCTTAGGAAAGGGGTGAGGAGTTGAGGGCTACCTGAATATTCAACCAGTAAGACAGGTAAGAGAGATTTCACTATGAACCCTTCCTCTCCTGAAGCATCTTAAAATCCATACACAAACCATTTCAGAAACTATTCCCTACTACTTTTTCAACTGAAACTCTTTAGCTCAAATTTTCTCAGTTGGGGGCAACAAAAAAGTGCTTTTATTTTCATGGTTTTTCATGGATTTTAACATTTGGTAGATTTCAATTTTTCAGTAAATATTTTCTTTGTATATATTGAATCCTCCTCTTGGAGGATTTCAGTTATTTGTAAGGAAAAAAGCAGGATGCCCATGCTTCAAATATAATAAAGTCTGCCAGAATTTAAGGATATTAATTAGGCTAGCAGTGAGAATATATTTTGGTTGCAAAAGGAAGTGCTACTTCCATCCAAAACTGCCTTTTGATTATGGAGGCTACAAACTCAACTGTCCCGAACTCTGCATTGCTAGGTGGCTATAATTTATGCTGAGTCTGCCTAATAAGCTTAACTGGTATCCTCAAGTCATTTGGTTGTTTTAAGTGAGACAGATCTTGGCCACAACAGCATGAATGACAGTAAAATATGGAATGCTTTGGTTCCTGTCCAGACATGTGATTTCTCAAAAAAAAAAATGTCTTGAATTAGTTCAGTGATACCTATATACATCTGCCCATTGACCATAGAAGAGAAAAGGAAGACAAAATCTTACGCAAAACGGTTTTCTGGATGTCCAGGGTAATGGAAGTGGGAAGACTTCTTACATATTGACAAGCTTCTTCATAAGAGAATCCATAGATGGGGATAGCATTGATAGAAAGGATCTCATCTCTTGGAACCAGCCTTCCCATGGATGCCTGTTAAGAATGCATTTATTAACAGAATACTGTCATGGTCTCACAATTTTAGGATGCGGAATAACATGAAGCTCAATTGCTTCACCAGGAAAGGGGAATGGATTCTATATTCAGGGTCCTTCTGGCAAGAGCCCAGAGACCTTTTGTCATCCTCTGAACCAGAGAAACCACCAACTCCTTAACCTGGCAAAAGTCTAAGAGGGTAAAATCAAGTTGAGGTAATCACCCCTCCAATGTATGGAGATTCTCAGTCATCCAGGTCATGGTTGTCCCAAAGGTGCTTTTTCAAGCGGTTAAGTGGACTTTCTCGGTTTTTTTTTCTTTTAAGACATTTCACTTCTCATCCAAGAAGCTTCTTTAGCTCTGACTGAAGAAGCTTCCCCACCATCCATTTAGAGCTGAAGAAGCTTCTTAGATGAGAAGTGAAACGTCTTCAAAGAGGAAAAAAACCAGGAAGTCCACTTGCCTCTTGAAAAAGCACCTTTGGGGCACCCCTCCAATTCTTTGCAAAATTGATTGTCTTGTAAAAGTCTTCAATTGGTTGCTGTCTCTTAGGAAGAGATTTAGCCATCAGGAGTCACTCTTTACAAGCCTGTTTCTGCCTTTCTACAAGCCAACCTTGTTCACCACACCTGACTTACCTATCTTATCTACCTAGAGTACTAAGCTAAATTGACTGGATTTCAATCAGTTATAATGGGGCAGGCTTCCCCTACATTATGTGCCTCGGGGGACACAATACATAGGACAGAATCACTGCAATGTTCATAAAGTTGTAGAAATATTGTTAACAGGGAAATGTGCAAATGGTAATATACCTTGGGCGGCTGAGATACTACCTGGGGAGGCAGAATACATGTAGACCATTCTCTGCAACGTTTTGTCAGGTCTTCTCAAACATTCACTAAGGTCTCACCTTTTACCCATGGAGTAAAACTCATTCTTGTAATGCAAACGAGTGAGTTGCCTTTACACCCAAACATTGTTCACCTAGTGAGAAGGAAGGACTCACTGGAGAAGAGCCTAATGCTGGGAAAGATTGAGGGCAACAGAAGAAGGGGACGACAGAGAATGAGGTGGCTGGATGGAGTCTCTGAAGCAGTAGGCGTGAGCTTAAATGGACTCCAGAAGATGGTAGAGGACAGAAAGGCCTAGAGGAACGTTGTCCATGGGGTCGCGACAGGTCAAACATGACTTTGTGACTAACAACAACAATCGTTGTTGGATTTTATGCAGTGTAATATTTAAGCACTGTATTGTATTATAATCCAAATACTGTATATATACTGTAATATAATCCAAATAATAGTAACTGCCTTGTTGAATCAGATTACAGCCGAAGGAGCTCAGATAAACAAATGGGATTTTCCTATTTGTTCCCATTGCAGAAATTCCTTTCTAAAGCCATCACAGATCTTCTATGCTGTCACTAACAGAAATATTTTGACTTAACAAATCAGCTTCCCAAAAGATGCTCATTTTGAAATAATCTGAAAATCCCTGAATGGCAGTATAGTTGTTCTTTCTTGTCAACAAGCTGCATACAGTACCTTTTAAAACGTAATGCCTTCTGTTTCTAAATGAGTTAAGTTTTTTATAAAGTGAGCAGTATTTACTAATGAAGTGAACAATAGTGTGGTCTCCTTGCCCTGAGAATTTTAAGATGGTAGGGCGGGGAAGCAGGGCTCAATCAATTCATTGACTGCCTATTTGACTAGGGTTCTAGTAAGACATGAGGCAAGACTCACAACATTCACATTTCTCCTGAGGTTACTATGTCCATTTCTTGCATGATCTCAACTTCCCTCGGGAGTGAAATTCTATGAGGGATAATAAAGACATTTTTTTTTTACCCTTTCAGCTGCTCCACCTGGTTGCAAGCCTGTTATGACGATGCGCAAAGGGTTGGCATGGATTTCGAGATCCAGGCCAAATGACTCATTTTCATTCCGGGATAAAGTAATGGATTCCACATGGCTCAGCTCAAGGGGAACCGTCTCCTGAGCTTCATTCCTCTGGATGGATGGAAGGACCTTCCCACTAGTTCTGGGGCAGGCCCCGTGCTCCTTGTTCTTGGGCCTTGGGACTCCGTGGTATTCAATACTCATCAGGCTTTTCACTCGGGTGATGGCTTTATGTTCCAATTTGGGAGACCTCTTCGTTTCTAGCGGTTCGTCCTGAAAGTCCTTCACGTTCAAGTAGCCCGGATGAAGCTCTGGAAGATGAGGAAGCTCTTTAGCTGGGAGAAAAGGGGTATCCCCTGTATGCTCCCCAACGGTCTCTGCCAGATTCCTAGCAGCTAAGTTACTGCAGATATTTGCCGCAGATTCTCTCTCCTGGCTGGTATCTCCATTTTGCACCGAAGGAGCTGCAGTGGAAATATTACAGTCATTGTCTCCTTTCCTTTGACCTTTCGACCTCGACCCTCTTTGGAAGGAGTCTCCATCTTGTTTGGCAAAGTCATCCTCATCACTCACGTCTCCATCATAAAAAGCAATCCTTCTCTGCCGTTGGAAAGCAGACTGGGGCCCTTTGGGGCTGTCACTGAAACTAACGTGCCGAGCAGCTGTCTCCCTTGGCTTGCTGAGAGGACCCGGCGAGCTATTGCCAGTAGCTGGGGAACTGCACAGACTCAATTCTTTGGTAGCTAAGAATAAACACATGGTATATAATTTGGCAATATTATCTTAGAACGTAATGACCTAATCTATCACTATTTTCCATATTCATCTCTGTTCTTACTACTCTCTCCTAAACAGCAATAAAAATGACTTTGTAAAAAGAAAGAAAGAAAGAAAGAAAGAAAGAAAGAAAGAAAGAAAGAAAGAAAGAAAGAAAGAAAGAAAGAAAGAAAGAAAGAAAGAAAGAAAGAAAGAAAGAAAGATGGGAAACCAGAGGGGAAGGCATCTTTTTAGCTGTAGTAACTGTACTCAGAAAGATAAGAAAGGTTGGCAGTTCGGTGGTTCGAATCCCTAGCACTGTGTAACGAAGCGAGATCTCGTTACTTGTCCCAGCTTCTGCCAACCTAGCAGTTTGAATGCATGTAAAAATGCAAGTAGAAAAATAGGGACCACTTTGGTGGGAAGGTAACAGTGTTCCATGTGCCTCTGGCATTTAGTCAGGCCGGCCACATGACCACGGGGACGTCTTCGGACAGTGCTGGCTCTTGCCTTTGTAACGGAGATGAGCACTGCCCCCTAGAGCTGGAAACGACTAGCACGTATGTGCGAGGGGAATCTTTACTTTAACTGCACTCAAGGCTCATGGCAAACCCATTCAATTGTAGGGTTCTATTTATGGAGATGGTTCCACCTATCTTCTCAGGTGCTTATTCTTGGGGACTAGGGTAACACACACATTATAATTTGTATGACATTATTTTGATTTTATGCAACGCTTTGTGAATATCTGCCTTCAAGTTGGTGTTGAAGTTTCTTTAGTTTTCTTTTTGGAGGTGATTTGTCCTTGCCTTCTTCCTACGGCAGAGAGAAAGGGGCTGGCCCTAGGTCACCCAGCTGGCTTTGTGCTTAAGGCAGGACTAGAATCCATAAATCTCCTGGTTTTTAGCCTGGTGCCTTAACCAATACACCAAACTGGCTCTAACCCACACCCTCTCTTGTTGTGTTTCTCTCTATATAATAGTTTTTATTCATTTTTATTTGCCTGCATTTTCACTGAGTTATTTATACATATGCTTTATTGCTGTTGCTATTGCTGTTGCAACTGCTGTTTTATTTTTTTAATCTTGTAAATAATTCTGCAATCTACTTAGCAAACTCTAGTTACTGGGCAAATTAAGGCTAGGATGCTATAGAGCAGGTGTGGTGAATGATGGTCCTTCTATTACTTGTGGACTTCAACTCCCAGAATTCCTGAGCCAGCCATGCTGGCTCAGGAATTCTGGGAGTTGAAGTCTACAAGTCATAAAGAGGCCATCGTTCCCCACCTCTTCTATAGAATAATAATGCATTCTATGCAAAAGAAAAGGACAATAAAGTCAGAAGTATTACCAATGCCTCCTGTAGCTTACCTGGATTACCAGAAGAAAGAAGGCTCTCTTCTAGGGAACTGCTCCTACTCTTGGGCCGAAATTGCTCCTCATCACTGGATCCCGTCACAATAGTCTCTGAGAGAGACAATTGGCTCACCCCATCTTGTAAGAAGTATTGGGAAAGCTCCGTTTCAGAATTGAGAGAGCTCTGCTGAAATAAACACAGAAAAAGAAAATGCCATGTTGCAGCAATCAGTCCCCAAGACCAGTGGTCCCTAAACTTTCGAGCTTGGCAGTCCAGCGGTGGGGAGGAGGGGAAGTATTGTGGCCCACCAGTGGCCAATGGAGTTGGCGGCACACTTGGACAGTGAGGAGGTTGGGGAGGAACATGGGCCAGTCCTGGAGTCTGGGGAAGGCTCTGATGAGTGCTCTGCATCGGAGGCAGAGATAGGGCCGGGGCTGTCCGACAGTTATCAGCTGCCTTCGGAATTGGACATCAGTGGGGCAGAAGAACAGCTGGAGCCTGTTCCCGATGTGCGCATGAGCAGAGCTGCCAGGAGACGGAAACAGTTAAGGAACAAGGGTCGACTTGGGAGTAAAGGAAAAAGTGGATAGTGAATGGCCCCTCCCATAGGGAATAAAGAGGAGCGAAAGGGGAGTGGTGTTTGCAGGAGACAATGAGTTCATTTAATTAGGGTGAAGATTTGTTCCTGACTCCTTGCCAAGTATTTTCTGGTACAGCATTGCGCTTCAAAGCTATCGGCCTGGCAACTCTCCAAGCCTGATAAAGGTCTGTGGTTGTAAATCACTCTTGAAAGGCTGTTTGCAACTTCCGGTTTGAGCTTCTTCAGCGACAGACCGAAACCTCGTCTCTGCGAGGCTTCGATCCGTGCTCGCCGCTGGAGCGCCCCGAGCCGGCTGTTTTCGGGGCTAAGCCACCCCATAGAGGTGGTGAAGAGGGGGGAGACTGCCTGCAGGGTTGAGGAGAGCCGCATCTCTCCTCCCCAGCTGGCCATTACTCCCTTTCCCGAAGGCAGTTGCAGCGGTCGTCAGAAATGGCCACCACAAAGAAGAACTCAACCGGAAAAGAATGTGCAGGAGGAAGATAAAGTTTTGGTTGACCGGGTCAAACAGCAAAAGCAACAAATAAGGTACCCTGGAATTGAAACTATTAAAAAAAACACAATAACATTGTTCCCTAAGAAGATTTTTAAGCTGCGAAGGAGAGAGAAAAGGGAAAAGATTTGGGTTTCTCCTTTTCCTATACTGACAGCTAAGAGACTTGTGCAAGAAATTGGAAAAAAAATCCACTTTGACATCAATAGGCATTTAATGCTGAAAATAAAAAGTCAAAGGGATAATAAAGATTTCTGGATAATTAAAAGCTTTTGAAAACAGAAAAGGAGAGAAAAAGAATAAAAGGGTAGGATCTGGAAGGGAGGAGACTGCCTGGAATTAAAAAAGAACTTACAGCAAAATCTCAACAAGACTTCCAAAAGATACATTCTAACTGAAATATCGCAACAAAAACCCCAGGAAGAGAAAGTGGAAAAAGAAATAAGAAGATATAACTCGGGACTATCTGGATTACTTGATGATTTCTGGATTCTTGGTTATTGTTTTGAATTACTAAAATCAATCGGGTGGTTGTTTAAAACTGTTTAAAATGGCTCCACTTTTAGAAGAACTGAAAATGGAACTTAAAAAGTACAAAGAAGATGCACAAGAAGGGAGAGGTTCTTTTGGCTTCGTATTTCAGTTTTTAGAAATGGAGATTTGGTATTATGAGAAACAACAAGAAATGCCTGCAGAACAAGAAGATTGCGACAAAGAAGAAGCCATCTTTAATGAACAAGTAATCTTAGATGGGGGGAAAAATGGAAAGGGGGGAAAGAGAATGGAAAGTTTAAGATTGGGAAAAACAACTCCCCCCCAAAATAGAGTGAAAAATAAGTATAAAATCAGAAAGCAACAGAAGAGGGAAATGCAGAAGAGAGAATTAGAAGTAGAGAGACAAGGGGTAAAAAGGGGAGGGAGAAGATGAGAGGGAAGAAAGAAAGGAAAAGAAGTTATAAAGGACAGAAGCAAAATATAGAGAAACAGGGCCTATTTAGAGATAATGGGTGAAAACTTAATGGAAAAAGGGATTCTGCAAAGGTACATAAGATAGTATTGTTATATTAGAAACAGAAATAATTTTAGAAAATATGAAACAATGTATGATTAAAATGTTTGATAAAATAGCTATCGTAATTCAGTGGAATGCTTGTTAATAAATAAATGTAACAAAATGAATATTTAATGATTTACAAAACATATGTGAAGAGAAATAACGGCACAATTAATTATGGAGATTATATGTTTTTAAGGAAGTATGATATTTAATTGAAAAGAAGTGTTAAAGATGTTAAGATTTTAATGATTATTAATGATAGAACTGAACTGGAATGGAATGAGGGTTTATAATTACATATATTTACAATCTTTTTTTTTCTTTTTTTAAAAAAAGAATATAGTGTGTATTATAAGAATGTACCAAGCAGAATTCGATTGGAAGTTATGTATTATGTATTATATTGAAGGTTATAAACTTAAGGTATATATTGAAATTTAAATAAGAGTTGAATGGATGTAATTAAAAGATATAAAGGTGTCATACTCCAATTAGTAACTACAGGAGAAAATTTGTTTAATGAGAAAAGATAATATGAAATTGAAACAGAACAGACAAAAGTATAAATATAATGATTTGAATTGAGATGAGATGATCAAAATAAAATTGAGAAAATTAAAAGAGGGGAAAAACTATATAGAAAATGTAAAATAGTATAAGATATGGAATAGAATACAAAAAGGAGCATGAAATTGAGTTTTGTGTCTGTATAAAGAAGTTCAACCTGGGACCATGCTATTTTCAAAAAAGATGTTTTACTTGTATTTTGTATGTGTGAAAACCCAAATAAAATTTTATTTAAAAAAAGAAAAAAAAGAAAGGCTGTTTGCTGGGACTTTGCTGGATGTGAATGAGAGGAAATCACATTAGCCTAATAAAAAGGGGTTTTGTCTACTCCCTTTAATCTACTCTTTGTCTTTAATCTAATCTGCTTTGTGATTTTGTGAAGCCTAGGTCAGAACAGGAAGTGGGGATGGTACTGTGTGAGTGGCACAGACAAGTATGCACAGCTCCATTTACACGAGTGTGGAGCTTTGCATGTGAGCACTGCCGCTTGCATAAGTGAAGCTTACTTGCATGGCCAGCTTCGAACAGGCCGCAGCCCAGAGGTGTTATTCAGCAGGTTCTGACCAGTTCTGGAGAACGGGTAGCGGAAATTTTGAGTAGTTCGGAGAACCAGCAAATCCCACCTCTGACTGGAGATTTTACAGTCTCCTTCCCCTGCCACGCCCACCAAGCCACGCCCACGGAACCGGTAGTAAAAAAATTTGAATCCCACCACTGCCGCAGCCTAGTAGCAGGCTGCAGCCCGGAGGTTTGGGGATCCCTGCCCAAGACAGGAGATCATCATCCATGCTAAAAGTTCTTGCTCTATTTCCTATTGTTTTTCTTTCTCAAATGGTTTGTTCCTTTAAATCCGTCTTTCTCAACCTTGGCAACTTTAAGATGGATGGACTTCAACTTTCAGAATTCCTCTGGATCTTTCATTCCATGCTGGCTGGGGAATTCTGGGAATTGACATCCACACCTCTTAAAGTTTGCCAAGATTCAGAAACACTGATTTAAGATTCCGCCACTCTTTCTTTCTTTCTTTCTTTTTTTTTACTACCATTTGATTCATTTTCCAAATTATTCAATTGCCTTTCACATACTATTGAATGTTGCTCAAGGAGACTCACTCTAAATAGCAACATGAAACAAAGGGGAAAAAAAGACTGGAAACCAAAACGACAAAAAACCTGATTGCTCCTTAATGTGGTAAAGTCTGGCTTTTCCGTTGAATTCAACTCTTTGTCAGCCTTCTCCCTGAACAGATGAAGGCTTAAAAAAAAAAAATGAGGGCAGAGAGCAAGAATGAGAAAGCAGGCCCTACAATCTCTGTTTCTGACCCTGATACATTTTGTAGTAAAGGACCTTGCACATTTGCTGGAACGTGCCCAGAAACTTTTAGACAGACAAGATGACCTTCAGGGACTTGACTATTTGATGTCTTGAAGCTACGAATAGGAAGAGGGACTCGGCTCTGTCACGCATGGGAACTTTCTGGCAGGTGTTGTGTTCCGATGTGTATTTTCCTCTTGTGAGAACAGTAACCTCTGCACAACAGCCTTTTGACAAAAGAAATCCCCGGTGGGACAATACAACCAATGAGAAAAGCCACCCTCCCTCCCCCCATCGGTCCTCCTGCTCCTCCCCTCCTCCCTGCTCTACCTACAAGACAAGAAGCAGAAGAATTACTGGACCTTCTTTTGTCTTGAAGGACACCCATGGATGTGTGTGTGTGTGTGTGTGTGTGTGTGTGTATACAAGGAAGTCCCAACTTTTTCTAGGCCACAGAAACTACCCCTCCTTTAAAGTCTTGTGGTGGAATCTAAGTAGGTTTACCCGACTCGCCGGCTCCAAGAAACGCTTCATTGTCCAGCTCAAAGGCGAGGAGGCTTCTGTCTGTTTAGACTTCACGCTTGGAGATGGACTTTTTGGCAGGTTTCCTGTTAAAAACAATTGGGTTCGGCAGAGAAGACGTTAGCAGGTGACATAACACGCCCACAGGGTTTCCACATTTGACTTTACTTGAGAGGGAAGGCTGGCTTTTTCTTATTGTCTTTCTAGAAATGACTACACAATTTCACGTCGCTCGCTGACTTGTGGAGACCCAAAGGTGCTTTTTTTCCCTCAAGAGGCAACTGGACTTTCTGGTTTTGCTTTGAAGACGTTTCACTTCTCATCCAAGAACAATTGACTGGCAGAGAGTAGCACACAGATCACAGCTTGCACAGCATGAGCTTGTGGCTGTTCAAACCCGAAGGAAAATTAGGCCCCTTTGAATTTCTAACTCTACCCAAGGGTATTTCAGTGTTGGATCAGTTCCTCCAAAGAGTCTAGAATCTGATGATGCTGGCTCGCCAAGAAAGTTTTCTCCTCCAGGACAGCCACCGTCAACAGAGCCAAGAGTGCAGAACAAAGGGAAGCCAGAGGTAAAGACGAATGAGATATTCCTTCTCTCCGTTTCCTACTGCTGCACTGACCACATCTTTCCCCTCTTGGCAGTAAGAACAGAAAGAGACAATATTGGCCATGAAAAGCTGGAGTACTCCAGCAACTTTTAACCAGGCAGCTCTGTTGCTATACCAGTGCACTGCTCTTTGATGAGTCCAAACTGAGCAGGCTTCTCAATTGTGCAACATAAAAAAAAATGTCGATAAAAATGCAGCATGAAAAGAAAAGGATATGTTTTCTGTTAAGTTTGGAGGAAAATTCCTTTTTGCAGGAGGAGGAGGAGAAAGAAGAGGAGAAAGAGGAGGAGGAGGAGAAATTTACCACGAATCATTTTGAGCCAATCTAGTTTTAGGAGACTGTGATCCACCGTGACCAGCAAGCAAGAATATTGCCCTGGATCAGGGATGCTTAGTCTAAAATGTCAGGGTTACATGCTTCCTCCATAATCAATCGTTCATCTACATGTGATAATTTTTCATTTTTAAAGTGACTAAAAGGGAAAGCTACTGGAATCCATGTGGAATTATTGTGTTAACTGGATTTATTTCTTTTTTATTTTCTTATCCCTATCAACCAGAGAAGTTTAAATATGTGCAAGAGAAATAAAAGATCCACAAACCTCGAATTGACAAGCAGAGCAATAAAGAAAAAGTAGGGGTGGGAATTATGTTATAAGGAAGCCTTCCAGAATTTGTAGCCATATGTAATGTCAGTTAAATCTGATTTAGTTCTGTCCCTCATCAGTTAAAGCAGGGGTCCCCAACCACCGGGCCGCGGACCGGTACCGGGCCGTGGAGCACTCTTTACCGGGCCGCAAAGAAAAAAATTTAAAAAAAATGGCGGCTTTCTTCGCCTTCGGTGAATGCTGCTGGGATCGGGGATCAAGGACACAAATGAAAGAAGGGGAGGGAGGAAGCAACCAAGCCTGTCCTGCTCTCTGGCTCAGCTCTCTCAGTCGCCGCTCCTCCACCAGCCCAGGAAGAAACTGCTTCAAAGAAGCCGGGGGGGGGGGCTTTTCCGTCGCCGCAGCTTCCCGGCGCCACGTTTCACCCCACCCACCCGCCCGCCGCCGCGGTTCAATCCACAGTGCTCCGTTCTGCCTGCCTGCCTGTCTGGTTGTTTGGGAGCAGCTTCGGCTGAGAATAATAACTATTCGCCTCTTTTTATCAGCCGAAGCTGCTGCCGAAACGAAGAAGGCAGGCAGGCAGGCAGGTAGAACGGAGCACTGTGGATTGAACCGCGAGCGGGCGGGCGGGCGGGGTGGGGGTGAAACGGGCGCTCGGGGAAGCTGTGGCGACAGGAAAAGCCACCCCACCCCCGGCTTCTTGGGCTGCTGTAGGAGCGATAGAGTGACTGAGAGAGAGGAACGAGGCAGACACCTGAGGGAGGGAGGGAGGGAGACACCTGAGGGATGGGGCTGAGGGAGGCAGGACCAAGGCGCTCCCTGAACTTGGTGAGTTTGCTGGCAGACGTTTTATTACCCGACTAGGTAACAACATCAGATGTTACCTAGTCAGGTAATGAAACGTCTGCAAGCAAACTACCAAAGTCGGATTCTCTCTCCCCCCCGGTCCTTGAAAAATGTTTCTGCTTGAAACCGGTCCCTGGTACAAAAAGGTTGGGGACCACTGAGTTAAAGGACAACTCTGCTCTCAGCCTACAGAAAGTTATATATCCCCTAATTAGTTCATCATCCCTTGCTGAATACGGACATGTGAATTGCTTTCTATTTTATTCCACTGCTTTTTGATGAAAAAAGTTGGCACTAAACATGCGTGGACTAATAAATCAGTTCACCTTTTCAGCAAAGATAAAGTTGGTCATATATGGAAAAGGTGGTTGCTAGGTTTCTAAATGCCTAACCAGAGAATTATGAGTAAATAAGAGCCAATTTTACAAGCTGTTGTGCTAAGGTAGAATTTAAGAGATCCAGAAGCTCCAATTATACTGTAGTTACAACTGATCCCTGAATTTTTTTCTTTTTTTATGGTGTTTGTGTTTATGTGTTGTTGTTTGTGTGTATGTGTGTAAGGAGGGAGGGAGAGGGGGGAGTGGGAGGGATGAAGGGAGGGAGAGAGAGAAAGAGGGAGAGGGGGAGAGAGAGAGGGGAGAGAGAGAGGGAGAGATTTTCAGTGGAACAGTTTGCCTCCTGCAGTTGTGGGTACTTTATGGCTGGAAGTCTCCAAGAAAAGATTGGACAGCCATCTGTCTGGAATGGAGACCTCCGAGGTCTGTTCCAGCCCTATGACTCTATGATTGCATAGCTATGGCTACCATCTTGATTTTTTTTTTTTTGCTCCCCCAGCAGATATTTCTGCTCGTTTGTCCAATTAATTAAAAATAAAACATAACATTCTTTTGCATAAAATGTGCGCAGAACAAACTTTCTAGGGATGTATCTATGCTGTAAATCAAGAGCCAAATCTGATGCCATTTTAGAAACAGATGCATACCTGAGGAATGAGGAGAAGAGACGTCCCTGTTTTCTCTGTGGGTGGTTCGTGTTATGGCTTCATCCATCTCCTGTTCAGAAACCTATTATTAAATTGGAGGGGGGGTGTAAAAAGGATCTAAAGGTGTATTCAGGAAATAACAAAATGTACTACTTCAAAGTTCATGTATATTCTTTTAATATGGAAATTGGAAATCTTGAAAGTGCTGATGTAGGCTGTGTAACATAGATTTTTCTTTCTTTTTTTTTTCTTTTCGTGATTTTGAAATAAACCTTCCTGCTAACCACATTTTAAAATCTAGCGCTGCATGGAGTGGCATCGGGAGCCAAAAACAAAACAAAAACCCCTCTGAACTGACAAAAATGAATCCACCAAAGAACATCTTGGCTTAGGCACCTTCAAACATATAGCAGCTCTGAGAACAATTAGTTCTGCAAACCATTTACTCATTTGACGTTATTAATTGTATGGCCCTTGTTTTTCAATTACAGTGGGATGGCTGCAACACTGTCAGACATAAAGAATGTCTCTATAAGACATTCTGTTAAGACTAGACACCAACGGGATGGTACCATAATCAAATTAATCAATGGTCCTTGTTTGTTGTTATTGTCTGCATGTTCTGAGGGTTGGGTTTAATTATGGTAACCATTTGAATAATGATGTACAAACTGTGGTATGTACCAGTTCTTTTATTCCTGTGCCATTTTCTAAATTTGCGCAGCTGAGGGTGCAGCAAAAGTCCACGTTTTAGCAGTACCGTATTTACATATTTTTTACATGTAGAAATTTAAATGCAATATGTTGAACTTTTCCATGTTTGTGGCTCTGGTGCAGCTGACCACATGGAGTTGAGAGTGGGGGTTTTGTTATACCTTCTCTTGGGCTTTGAACTTGAGCTTCCTGTTCCTGGATATAATGCTTTTACTATGCCTTAGCTCCCCAGCATCAAAATATCAAAATAGAATAACAGGTCTTCTTGGACTAGAAGACCTCCAAGGTCCCTTCCAACTCTGTTATTTTTTCTATTACTCCATGCAATTCCCCCAACCATCTCCCCAAAAACATCACATATCTTTTCTTGTACGTGTCTCCTAGATGCCACAAAGACTGCCATCAAAACAGATGCTGCTCGTGGAACTTTCTCCTTCAGCCCTTTGCCTGCTCCCTCCCCAGATCTCCTCTAGGGAGTTAGTAGGTCTGGATCCTTGAGGAGGAAGGAGAGGAAGTAAATTCCCAGTAGATAAACACAAGCACATCTGCATGATATGAAATTTTGTAAAACTGTAGTAGAATTGATATATTCGTGAAGAGGAAAGACCGTGAAGAATGACTAAAGAATCTGGAGGTATACAACCCACAGAAAAGATGATTGAGGATGGAATTGCAGAAGCTGATGCTTAGTTGAAAATATGCTATCACAATGCTTGGAGATCTTCTAGTCCAACCCCCTGCTCTGGCAGGAAATCTTCTACCATTTCAGACAAATGGTTGTCCAATTTCTTCTTAAACTCTTCCAGTGTTAGAACACCCACAACTTCTGGAGGCAAGCTATTCCACTGATTAATTGTTTTAACTGTCAGGAAATTTCACTTTAGTTCTTGGTTGGTTTTCTCTAGATGGTAACTGTCTCCAAGTCAGAATGAAATTCATGTATATGATTCCATTATTAGAAATATTCTAATGGATTCTGCACTAGGAAGGGAGTTAGGTTAGTGGATTCCTAAAATATCATACAAATGTATGAAATTATACCAATAGCAATAGCATTTAGATTTATATACCGCTTTAGAGTGCTTTACAGCCCTCTCTAAGCAGTTTACAGAGTCAGCCTATTGCCCCCAACAATCTGGGTCCTCATTTTACCCACCTCATGGGATGGAAGGCTGAGTCAACCTTGAGCTGGTGGGATTTGAACTGTCAAATTGCAGGCAGCCGGTAGTCAGCAAAAGTGGCCTGCAGTACTGCACTCTTAACCACTGCACCACTGAGGCTCATTCTAATTGAATTTATCTGCAAAGATCACATTTGTTGTTATAGTTTCCTTTTCCTTGCCCAGCTGCTTTTAAAAAATGGAGGTGGGATACTTTAGCCTCCAACAAGCCATCTGCAGCATTTCGATTTAAAGGTGGCAACTGCAAAGGAAAGGGTTGTATATGTAGAACCAGTCTTTTTTGTTTGACTTTGGGGTAACTCAAAACTCAAGGCACACTCCTATAACTGAAAGGAACTGTATGCATTCCAAAATAAACTTAGTAGCTTAAATCAGCTTTCAGAGTCATATTTACTCAAAAAACAAAGAAAGAAAAATATATTCTGTGGCACTGGTTTTGGAAATACTTAAAAAAAGAAGAATACCAGGTAATTTTGGGACCAAAATAATTCTGTCTGATGGAATGTACATTAGCTATAAAATATGTATATTAAAGAAGGGTAGTTTGTGTCCATAAAATTATCCATAAAACGAAATAGAAAGGGTAAGAACAACACCCCAAATTTAATAAAGGAACAATGATGAGAGAGAATTTTATATATACAAATTAAAGCAATTACAAAGTGCAAAATAGTAAAAAGTAATCTCTAAAAAAAATAGGCCAAACTAAAACATTCAAATTTTTATTTATTAGCAGGATATGCTTTGGAAATCAGCCTGACATGAATTTCCTTTGAAAATTCCTTCAAAGGTATGAAGAAGAGTCCAGGCACCCCTCAATTAATGTGTGATCTTCATATTTAATGTTTTTTTTAAAAATACTTATATTACAAAGCGCAGAACAATACCTATTTGTCTTATGATCTTCTATAGAAAAAAAAAGTATCTTGATATTCTATTCTAGAACATCAAAGGATACAAATCCTTGAACAGAATAAGCCATATAACAGATAATCAGAGTTAGAAGGGACCTTGTAGGTCATCTAGTCCAACCCCTTGCACAAGCAGGAGACCCTACACCATTTCTGACAAATGGCAGTCCAATCTCTTCTTGAAAGTCTCGAGTGATGTCGCTTCCACAACTTCCCAGGGCAATTTCTGTTCCATAGGTTGATTGTTCTCACTGTCAGAAAGTTTCTCCTTATTTCCAGGTTAAATCTCTCCTTGTTCAGTTTCCATCCCTTATTCTTGTCTGGCCTACAAGTGCTTTAGAGAATAGCTTGACCCCTTCCTCTCTGTGGCAACCCCTCAAACATTGGAAAGCAGCTATCATGTCTCCCCGGTCCTTCTCTTCACTAGACTAGCCAAGCCCAGTTCCTGTAACTGTTCTTCATACGTTTTAGTCTCTTGTCCCCTAATCATCCTGGTTGTTCTTCTCTGCACTTTTTCTAGAGTCTTAACATCTTTTTTGTAATGTAGTGACCAAAACTGGATGCAGTACTCTAGATGTGGTGTTACTAAGACTTTATAGAGTGGTATTAGTACCTCACTTGATCTTGATTGTATCCCTCTGTTAATGCATATTTTATATGTTATGTTTATATATATGTTAATGCATATAAATAGTATAAGGGCAGATAGAGGCTTCCCTCCTCCCCTGTACTGAATAAATGGGCAAACTAGGTGCCTTACAACTAAATTCACATGATACTAAATCAGATATTTTTTTAAAAATCCAAGTTTTGCTCAACCTGAACAAGCCATAGATGTTTTCTGGAATCTTTGGAAAACGACAGACTATAAAGTAATATCAAATCAGTAAATAACCATGATAGGTTCATACACACATCAATTTAGAGTTTCATGTGAACCCAGCTGTGGAAACTATAACTTTTGACCCACAGAAACCTGATAAGTAAGCTTTTGTGTATGAATGTAAATAGGCAAGTACAAATATAGAAAAGGCCCTTTATTATATATTAATACAGGGGATAGCAATGGACTGTAGAAGTCTTAGTATTATAAAGATCATATAAGTTACCTGCTTCTGCCTTAGGGGACCAGAATAAATCATAAAATGAGTGGTGTAAACTATTTACACAACAAAGAGCAAAAATTTTAAAAGTATAAAATAGAGTAAAGTAGTTACTCTCTGAGATTTTACAGTGATAAGGCTGCTTAGGGCCTGAAAAAGCCTAACATGTTTATTGGTAGATTGTGAGAAAAAAATAAAAATATATTAACCCAGGTTTTCTAAGATACCTTGGATGTCAATTATCACAACTCCAGCCACTGTGGGTTTGGGCCATGTTAGCAGAATGTTAAGGGGGTTGATCCATTCAGGTATATACCAAATTGGGCAATCCTGCACTAATCAGTAATACCAATTCTGCTGTTTTTTAAACTGGGGTACATCCATGCCTTTTTGTTCTAATATATACTTTTTCACGTGTAAAACCATTGTGCAAGGCTCAGGGGGAAATGCTGCAGAGAAAAACTGAATTTCTTCCATTCTGTTTCATACCTTTGGGTTAGGATGCCGGCTAATAATAAGGCTAACTGGGCCGGGTCCACATTCACTCAAGATGGCATAAGCTTCACTCAGCGCTGCGTGACGCAAACTGACCGAATCTGCTTCCAGGATCTGATCACCACGGCTAAAGAAAGATGGACATTAACTTTAATAGTGCCATTTCACAGACAGGATGTAAGGAAAAAAGGAGACATCTCACCTCCAAAAGTTCAGACAGAAAGCATTTACAACTTAACTATAAATCCAAAATTCAAAACTGGAAAACATACATACATTCAACACTAACAACAATAACTACAAAGAAAAAAATTGTGTACAAAAAGGGGGGAAATGATCCAAATATCAAATAAGTTTAACATTAAACATAAAAAAATCCATCCCGGCTGGATGCTTAAAAGAATTAAAATAAAAATAAAAACAACAACAACAACAACAACAAAACAAAATAACAACAACAATAATACCTGATAAATTATCCTCCCCTTACCTTATGGGTCTACAAATAGTTTTAAACTTTCATCTTTATTTAACAAGAATACTACATTATATAAACAAATTCCAGATGAGATCTTTATTTAATAATCAATTTGACCCAACATCTAATCAATACACACACACACACATATATAAATACACACATATACAAACACATATACACATACACACACATATATGGATACACACATACACACACATATATAGCCCAAACATTACAACAGTCTTCAAATCCCTCTAATAACCATCAGTTATTGTATTTAACATGTAGAAAGTCCATAAGCAGCTTCCAGTCTCTTATAAAGCTGCCTAGTCCATTGTCTCTAATCAAACCAGTTAGTTTTGCCATCTCTGCTAATTCAATTTTTAAAAAGAAACCAAATTCTAAAGATCTAATCAGAAGCAGAAGAATTTCCTCTTTGGTGGGCTTCTCTAATAGCTAGCTAAGCGACAAGCCAAAATCCTTTAAAATCGAAATTGAAACTCTAAAAATTGCATAACTAGCTAGAAATCACTGGAGCTGTGAAATTACTTTTCTAGTTGTGAAACAGACTGATCTACAGTAGTTGCTTTCACAAGCTGATCTGAGCTGTTAGGATCTTGTTTTGTTTGTGTCTATGTGATCCTGTCTGAGAGGGCAACCAGCTCCTGCTTTCCAATTAGTTTGTCAATTCTTCCTTGTTTTCCTTTCTCCTTTAGTTCTCTTTTAACTTCTATTTAAATTCTCAATTTTTATGTAGATAATAAAGACTTGACTCTGACCTGAATTAATGAATCTCACCTGAAGTGATATATATCTAGTCTAAAACCCTTCAGAGTTAAATAACCCAGTTATTCCATAAGGCTGTAATGCAAGTGATTAATTTAGGAGCATGGAAACACTGGCTGGCCCCAAGGTCAGAAAGAAGTCTACAAAACTTTTGGATGTAGCTCCCAATGTCCCTCTCAAGTTAATAATACAGCTAATCCTTATTCATTCATTCATTCATTCATTCATTCATTCATTCATTCAGTGACCATTCCAATTTATGGCAGTGCTGAACAAACGGTAGTTACAACCAGTCCTCATAATTACAGCTGGTCTAGCATCTTACAGTCACATGATTGTTATTTGTGACTTACCCTGCAGATTCCCACAATGCAAAGCAACAGGGGAGCAGACAGAAAGTCACAAGCCATGGTCAAGTGAGGTCCTCACGGTCCTTGCTTAACAATGGCAACTAGCACTGCCAGAACTGCTAACACTAAGTGATGCAATCATGTGATTTATTTTGTACTTATGACTGTATTGTTTCCCAATGGAGTTTCCAGTCCCAATTATCATTGTTAAGCAAGAACTACCTGAAATAGTAATTAAATGTGTATGCCACTAAGGCTTCCAGCAACAAGTTGTGGCCATCTTGTGTCTTAAAGTGATCCAAAACAAAGCTTAAAGAAAAAAGAATGAAATATCTAGAGATAATCCAGAGCTACTATTAGAACGCAGTCATGGCCAAGTATCTTGGATTGCCACAAACTGTAAGAAGAGCATTTCCTAAGGGTTCAAAAACATGAACTGGGTTTCCTGTGGCTTTTTTGAGCGTAAAAGGAATCTCACTGCAAGCCCTTCCTACCACTGTGATAGCCCCACAGATAGACCAGATGAGCAAATCAACTCCAGGAAGCTACAATTACAATTGTTCTGTATCTCCTTCTCCGTCTTATAGTTCAGTGAATTAGGAAGGCATTTGGAAGTGAAATACTTCCAAACCATATCTTATAGTAAAGGTAAATGTTTTCCTTGTCCAGTCGTTGTCCGACTCTAGGGGGCAGTATTTATCTCCTTTTCCTAGCCAAAGGAGCCAGCACTATGGGAAGATGTTTCCGCAGTCATGTGGCCAGCATAACTATATGCCGGGGTGCACGGAACACTGTTACTTTCCCACCAAAGTGGTATCTATCTACATGCATTTGCATGCTTTCAAACTCTTAGGTAGGCAGGAGTGGCGCAAGGACAGGACGCAGCATTTGGGTCTTGTTAGTTTTCCAGCTGACAAACTCAGAGTGTTTTAACTTGTCTACCTTGTGGTTGACAAGCCCAGCATCTTAATCATTAGGTCACCACACCCTCCCTATGCCATAATTCTGAACTTAAGCTATGTTTCAGCTCCATCTGCTAAGGTAACGGTTGTTTTAACAAATTAACAGAGTTGGAAGGGACCTTGTAGGTCATCTAATCCAACCCCCACCCACCCAAGCAAGAGATCCTACACCATTTCTGACAAATGGCAGTCTAGTCTCTTCTTGAAAGCTTCCAGTCATGAAGCTCCCACAAGTTCCGAAGACAAGCTGTTCCATTGGTTGATTGTTCTCACTGTCAGAAAATTTCTCCTTATTTCCAGGTTGAATTTCTCCCTGTTCAATTTCCATCCATTGTTCCTTGTCTGGCCTACAGGTGCTTTGGAAAATAGGTTGACCCCCTCCTCTCTGTGACCCTAACCTTTGTTCCTGGTACTTTACTGTTCTCTGCTTTTCATGTCATAAGTTGCTCAGAGTTTTGTGAAGCTGGGTGACCCCTAAACTGAATGACCAAATGAACGATGCATTGGGGGGGGGAGACTTTCTTTAAGAAAACAGTTCAGGACTAACCTTAATCTTCCATCCATTTTAGCCACAGATCCTGGAGCCAAGCTGTGAATATATATACCCGGAAGGCTGTTCTCCAAGGTGAGGCAACAAACACCAATGCCCAAGCCAACCCCAGGCTCTGTGATGAAATGAAAATAAAGTTGAGAATAGTTTAACTTATTGTTCACTGGAACAGCCATAAGGCATAAAAGTACTTCTTAAGAATTGTTCTTTGTAGGAACCCTTCTATCCTGGCCTCTTTTTACAGAGGCACTATTTGAGAGTGTTTTAACAAACTGCATCATTGCCTCAGATAAAAAGTCCATACAGTGAGTGGTAAGGACAACCAAGAAGATTATAGGAAGCTCGCTTCCTGTCATTCAGGGTACTGCTTATAAGTGCTATGTCAGCATTGTCAGAGACCCCACATACCCACTTTATGGTCTGTTTCTGTTGCTCCTCTCTGGGAGGAGGTTTCGAAGTATTTCTAGCAGGACTACCAGATTCTGTAGCAGCTTTGTTCCCTATGCCATCTGTCTGGTAAACTCGGAAGATTCGTTTTTGTCTTGCCATGTACATGTATACATGCAAACTAGACTGTTGTTTCTCCATGTCATATAATAAATGTGGGTATGTGCATAATTTTTATTTATTTATTTATCTTGTCATGTTTATGTTTATATTAGAGGTGGAGACCCTTTGAGACCCGTATGCAACATAATTTCATTTTAATGTATGCCGATTAGTGTACATTCAAAGTGACAATAAAGTATTCTATTCTATTCTATTCTATTCTATTCTATTCTAGTCTAGTCTAGTCTAGTCTATTCTAGTCTAGTCTAGTCTAGTCTAGTCTATTTTGTTCTGTTCTGTTCTACTCTACTCTACTCTACTCTACTCTACTCTACTCTATTCTATTCATAGATCTTGAAATGGCTACTAAGAACCTTTGAACCAGATCCTAGTCATCCGCTGCAATAAGTCAGGGTGGATCAGAAGTTTCCTTCTTCTACTAAGGATTTTAAGGATGACTTTAAAGCAGAGGTGGAGAACTATGGCCCCTTTATGACTTGTGGACTTCAACTCCCATAATTCCTGAGCCAGCCATGCTTTAAAGCAATGAGAAGACGATGCTCCTCTCAGTTGCTGTATTTTCTTCATTTGGCTTCGACTCTTTCCCCTCGTCTCTGAGATCAAGACATCTTGATGACAGCTGATAGGAAGTGAAACAAAGTCACAGAAACATTTGATTCTGTGGTGATTCTTGACATCTCTCCACCCCAAATGTGCTTATGCTCAGGAGCCAAATGTAATAAAAGAAGCCATTACAAACATCTTCCTTGTTAATTCCGTATATGTAATGTACCCTTCTTATTCCTCAGGCTCAAAATTGCGATGAAATATCTTTCCAGGTTCTAATTGTAAATTCTTCCAGTGAAAAGTGTTTGCGAAAGCTGGCAAGGATTATGTATTATAAATTTTAAACAGATTTAACCTGATTTTCTACTCAACGCTTGTTTATTAATCTGATTTGTTCTTTCCATCGTTTTTAATCGGAGCACCTTTCCCTCCACAAGTCACAACATTAGTAAAATATAAAAGTCCGGTTAATGCCATGTGAAAGATTCGAAAGGACAAAGGAGCCCATGGGAAGGATTGGGGGGTAGGAGGGGAGGGCAGAAAGAAGGGAACAGGTTGAAAATCAGTTATAAGGTAGAAAACTCCAAGCAAGATAAACACCATAAAATTCTTCTAAATCTGAGAAGGATATGAAAGCAATTCTGAAATGATTTAAGGAGCAGGGACCTCATTTTAACGGAGGCAGGCACATTTTTCTGCCTCTCCCAATTACCCCATCAGGATCCATTTGAAATTATCTGTCATAAAAATGAATGCAAGTAGTCCTCGTCTTATGACGGCAACTGAGCCCAAAATTTCTGTTGCTGAGACAGTTGTTAAATGGGTTTTGTCCTATTTTATGACCTTTCTTGCCACTGTTGTTAAGCAATTCCTTGCATTTCAATGCCTGGAATGCATTACCTGTCTCTGTGGTTTCTTCCCCAAACCCCAAAAACTTTAACCTCAGACTGTCTACTGTTGACCTCACGCCTTTCCTAAGAGGTCTGTAAGGGGGCTTGCATAAGCGCACCAACGTGCCTACCGTCCCTGTCCTAATTATTTTATTTTTATTCGTATCCATTTCATGTATTCATAATTATGTTTATACTTATAACTGTTATCTAATACTACAGTTCTACAGAGGAATTATTGAATTTGTCATCTGCACCTCTATAACTGTCTGGTTTGATTCTGCAACCCAACAGGACAGGCACAGACTTCAGAGAGTAATTAGGACTGCAGAAAAAAAAGATTACTACCAACCTGCCTTCAGTCGAGGACCTGTATACTGCACAAGTCAAAAAAAGGGCTGTGAAAATATTTACAGACCCCTCACCTCCCAGACATAAACTGTTTCAACTCCTACCCTCAAAATGATGCTATAGAGCACTGCACACCAGAACAACTAGACACAAGGATAATTTTTTCCTGAAAGCCATCACTCTGCTAAACAAATAATTCCCTCAACCCTGTTCAACTATTACAAAATCTGCACTACTATTACTATTGATCTTCTCATCACTCCTTATCACCCATCCTCTCCCACTTGTGACTGTATGACTGTAACTTTGTCGCTTGTATCCTTACGATTTATATGGACTGTTTCCTAGTATGATTGATTGCATATTGTACCCTATGACTATACTGAGAGTATTTACACCAGGCTTGTCCAACCCGCGGCCCACGGGCCGCATGCGGCCCAGGTCGCCTCGTAATGCGGCCCAACGCCCACCCCAACCTTCATGAAAGATCCAGCGAGGAGGAGGAGGAGAGGCAGGTGCGAGGCGGGCGAGGCGAGCAACAGAAAAGGCGGGCAGCCGCAGCCCAAAAGTCCCGCCCGCCACCTCCTGCTGTTGCCGCCGCCGCCGCCACCGCTGCTGCTTCTGCCCCCGTCGCCGCTGCTGCCGCTGCTGTTTCTGCCCCGCTGCCGCCGCTGCTGCTTCTGCCCCCGCCACCGCCGCTGCATTTGCAGGAGAGGTAGGCGCGAGGCGGGCGAGGCGAGCAACAGAAAAGGTGGGCAGCCGCAGCCCAAAAGTCCCGCCCGCCACCTCCTGCTGTTGCCGCCGCCACCGCTGCTGCTTCTGCCCCCGCCACCGCCACCGCCGCTGCTGCATTTGCAGGAGGAGAGGTAGGCGTGAGGCGGGCGAGCTTTCTTCCCCCTCCCCGTAAAATTTGGCTGGAAAATTAATAAAAAATAAATAATTTGCAGGAGGAGAGGTAGGCGCGAGGCGGGCGAGCTTTCTTCCCCCAAAATTTGGCCGGAAAATTATAAAATAAAAATAAATAATTTTTAATAAATAATTAATAATAAATAATAAATAATAATTTTATTTTATTATTTTATTAATTTATTAATTTAATTTAATTTAATTTATTATTTAATTTAATTATGTGCGGCCCAAACCAAATTTTCATCTTCTAATATGGCCCAGGGAAGGTGAAAGGTTGGACACCCCTGATTTACACCAAGACAAATTCCTTGTGTGTCCAATCACACTTGGCCAATAAAGTATTCTATTCTATTCGTCTGGCTTCCCCATTGACTTTGCTTGCCAGAAGGTCGCAAAAGGGGATCATGTAACACGGCATCCATCATAAATATAGTTACCAAATGTCTGAATTTTGATCACATGACCAAGGGATGCTGCAAAGTATGAAAAACGGTGATAAGTCACTTTTTTTAAAACTTCAACAGTCTCTAAACAAACTGTTTTAAGTCAAGGACTACTTGTAGATTGTTGGCCTTTTCAGCTTCCAGGGACGCAAGGGGGTTGAAATCCAGCTGATCCAAGAAAGTAGCTCTAAGAGGATATTTTTCCTGTCCCTGTCCTCCCACTCTCTGTTACACCTTTGGTGCTTTTTATTCATCAATATCTTTAAATATATATGTCACCTATTTCCCTAACAATTTCAGATTTACAAGGAGAAATAAAAAACACCATCCAAAACCCTGAGGAAATAAACATGGCTTCAGCCACGGTTCATCTTTTCTGGGCTATGCTAGGAAGTCAAAATAAAAATTCCCAGGAGGCAAACCACTCCTGGAACATTACCAGGAAAACTCAAGGACATCTGTGCCTTTTTAAATAAATATGCTCTGAGCCTCCTTTTCAACTCTTAATGATGGGGAGGATTGTTTCAACTTCAGTGGCCATTTATTCCAATGCTAGATAGTTTCTTAAAAAAAAACAACTTGGACGTGGTAAATCCTCGGATTAGAGCCATCGAGAAAACCTAGCGAAATTTAGAAAATAAAAAACATCTTGCAAAAAAGAGCAAAGGCAAGCCATATTCATAACACGGCCAAGAAAACTGCATGGATATGTCCACAAAATCACAAAGCATCGAATTCAATTTGAAGGAGATTTTACCAGAGGTGGTATTCAGCAGGTTCTCTGACCAGTTCTGGAGAACTGGTACCAGAAATTTTGAGTAGTTCAGAGAACCGGCAAATACCACCTCTGACCGGCCACGCCCCCATCTATTTGCTGCCTCCCGAGTCCCAGCTGATTGGCTGGGTCTTCTTTGGAGAACAGAGCTGGAAAGCAGGTTAGTGAGGTGGGGTGGGAATGGAGATTTTGCAGTATCCTTCCCCTGCCACGCCCACCAAGCCACACCCACCAAGCCACACTATGCCCAGCAAGCCATGCCCACAGAACTGGTAATAAAAATTTTTGAATTCCACCACTGGACTTTACATATTTAGGACTTCCACCTCAGGAATGACACCACAGGTCTTGCAAAACAGCAGCTCCCCACCTTCGGGGCACCAGGGACCAGTTCTGTGGGGACAGGTTTTTCCACGGTCCACAAGGAGCGTGGTTTTGCATGCTGTCTGAATCCCGCAGATGGGGCTTCACTTGTTTGCATGGCCCAGTTGCTGGCATGCCGTCGACCGGAGCCAGCCCACAGACCTGTAGTTGGGGACCCCTTTTGTAAAGGATCTTCAGCACTAAACGTAACTCCCTACCAAATAAGTGGACATAATTCGTCTTTGTGTCACAAGGATTTCTTGAATTGGCTTCTATCCTCCCCAACAGGAAGAAGTCCCATGTGTTTCTTTTCAGTGTGGCTAGACAAATACTTCCAGGGGTGTGCTAAATCTACTCATGCAGAGCTCTTGGTATATTATCAGCTTCTATGTGATTCTATGTGACTATTTTAATATTTTGCATGGAGCAGACAGAAGATAGTAAGGGATTTATTTAATTTTTACATATAATGTTGGAAATTTCCCATCCACAAATTTCACTGGAATTTAAACAAAACCAATTTGCTTTTATAGCATAGTTTCCATTACCTGTTCCCAAAGCCTTTCCCCCATTTCAGTTCCATCTAGACACGCCAGACAAAATTTTTTGATTACTAACCATCCCATCTCAGATTTACAGGAAAAGGAGTCCAACACTTACTAAAATCTTCATTGATTCTATTTCCCCCTGTTCTAAAATGTTCCTTAGGAGGTTTTCTCAGCCTTGCCAAAGCACTTTTGGCCCATGGTTATTTTCGCCAGAGTAAAAACAGTCGCATTTTCTCAAACCTTTATTTAGAGTGACTTCCATGACGATTCTGTCCTTTGGTCCTGGTCCTTTACGACTAGAAGACGAAATATCTCCATCTTCACCACAGGGAAATGGGGCTCCTCCACTGGCATTGGAGCTGGGAGAACTGGACCGGCTCAGTAATATGGGAGTTGGGCACGGTGTAAGGCTCGGGCTGCGGAGTCTGGTTCGCACTGTGAGAGTCACCACACCTTTCTTGAGTTGCTAAAGAAGCAACAGGGTGGTTAGGTTTCTAGTATCGCCGCTTTTCCTTTCTCTCAAAAACCAAGATATGAATTACACATCTAGAACTTGGAACATGTCTGGAATCATTAAGTGGAACATCTGCTCTTGATTAAAAAAAATACAGTACAGTGGGAATTGATCACCACAGTGGATCATTCTTTACAATTTGATTTAGAAGTTCTGTTGCCTATGTGTGTACAGGTAATCCTCGACTTATGGCCACTGTTGAGCCCCAATTTTTTTTGTTAAGTGAATTTTGCCTCATTCTACAACTTTTTGTGCCACAGTTGTTAAGTGAATCACTGCAATTGTTAAGTTAGGAACATGGTGGTTAGAGTAATTTGGCTTCCCTATTGGCTTTGCTTGCCAGAAGGTCGCAAAAGGGGACCATGTGACCCTGGGACACTGCAACCATCATGAGTCAGTTGCCAAGCATCTGAATTTTGATCATGTGACTAGGGGGTGGGCTGCTGGGTGTTCTCAGGGGTTTGAGAGACCCTCTAGCTAAGATTCTGCACAGTTAGAACCCACAAATCCCACTCCTGGCTGACCCTGCCCACCCCACCCCGCTCCTACTCGGAGACCCCATGTGGCCTGTTTTGGATGCTGGTAAGTGCAGGGCAGGCACGGAGGCTCAGGGAGGGCAAAAAACGGGCCTCCCAGAAGTTTCAGAATGCCAGAAACGGGCTCATTCCCGGCTTTCAGAGAGCCTCCGGAGCCTGGGAGGCTGTTTTTGCCCTTCTGGAGGCTCGAGGAAAGTCTCCAGTGCCGGAGACCGATTAGGCCACGCCTACCATGGCCACGCCCACCTAGCAACCAGGCAGAGAACCCGTTGCTAAAATTATTGAAGCCCACCCCTGGGATATTGCAATGGTTGTAAGCGTGAAAAACAGTCATAAGCCATTTTTTTCAGTGCCACTGTAACTTTGAATGGTCACTAAATGAACTGTGGTAAGTCGAGGACTACCAGTCTCAACATATTCCTTTACCTAAGCAATATTTTTTACCAACCTTGCCTAAGGTATCTATTATGGTTATAGAAAATGTAGATGCCAATGAAAATTATTTTTCTTTGTATTGACATTGCTTTGTCCAGGACCCATGAAAACCAACTCCAAAAAAAAAAAAAAGATGCTGGAACAAACAACCTTTCTGAATCTGAAATTCCCCATCACTCAGTCATGTAGCAATTTGTTTTTAAGACAGAACAAATATAAAAAATAAAAAAGTGGACACTACAGCTTTCCCCACCCACCTGGATATACCATCCAGATGTGTGGTACTATAACTTTTATTTTTTCTCAGCCAACAAGATCAGACTGGTTCTGAACTTTGAGAGTTTTGAAGGACATCAGTCTGGATAAGTTACATGTGGGAATGCCATGCTGACCAGGTGGCAGATATGTTTGCATTATGAACATACTATTAAGTTTTGCAGACTTACTAAAACCCTGCAATTCTGTTACCTACTTTGAATGTTTGAATTGCCTCCTGATGCGTCAGCCCTTGTAATGATTCCCCATTAACTTCCAGAAGTTCGTCTCCTGGAAACCCAAAGCAAAATGTATTATCAGCATTTAGATACAATGAAATGTTATTTTTAGAAATAAAAGGCATTCTAGTTCTTTCCATATTATTATATTACAACATATTTTATCTCTTGCTTTGCTCGGATAAATTAAATTTTAAAAAGTGAAACGTTACTTTTGACCTGGAATTTTCATTAGACTATACAAATTTGGAAGCATTTTGTAATTTAGTTATTTTGTGCATTTGGAATTTTGGAAGCCTAACAAGGGGGGGAAAGGCTTAGCAGTCATTCTTATCCATTAATGGTAGCAAAAAGAGAATTTTCAGGAATGAATGGCTCACAATACATGGGCCAGAAGCGGAACAGCTGAACTTTGTTGGATGAAATCTCTTCCAATTTCAGGATTCAGAATGATTTAAAGGTAGGAATGGGAGGTTGGATTATGATCTGGATCTTGGGTGAAGAACTGTTTGTTACCAAATGTGATATAGCACAAACTATGGCTCCTGGATATGGTTTGTTACAAGATCATTACATTACACTGCATTACACAAACTATGGAAAGAGCTGTCCCCTACTCTCCCTTGGCAAGAAAAAATCTGGTTTATATTGTGTTAAAACATCAATATTTCAGATGTCTCTCCTTGGAAACATCTGAAATATCAGAAGGAAGTATCTGGAAGGAATGAAGCCATGGCTCCAAAGAGGAGAGTTTATATTAACCACTTCTCCTTTTGCTCTGGCCACGAAGGAGTAGCATCTCAAAAACCAGGTTCTGTCAATTCACTATTCATGAGTTTTTCCCCCCCACTTACACGTTTGGCAGGAGGAACAGGTAGAATAGGTAAATATGGGCTTGGGAAGTGGTTAATTTAAACAAATTGCTAGGCTAACAAAATCTGGTTTTTGCAAACTTACCTTCTTTTAACCTGCCATCAGCTGCTGCAGCCCCATTTGGAAAAATTGTCTTGACAAAAATGCCCATCCGACCCCGGGCTGAATCTTGCCCCCCAACAATGCTGAATCCAAGACCCTGCAGCATAGGTACAAATTAAGACAGAGGGAGAGAAAGAAATCTATATATATAAAAGCGAAATACGACTCATACATCATCACAAAATCTCCAGAACCGTAAAGCCTACAAATTTAAATTTGGCACATATGTTCCTCTTGGCTTCTAGGGACTTGCTAAGAAAGGATTTTTCGAAATGACCATCAGAGCATTAGTATTTCGTATATTATTATTATTAACACGCTCTGATGCTAGGGAGTTCTACTCCCCCTCCCCTCCCACCTGAAAAGAAATCTCTTCCGAATGCAAAACACAAGTAGAGGAGAGGAATTTCAGATTCGGTTTCACAGCAGCAACCAGCTTCAGTACAGAACAGTTGAGCTAAGCCACACCCAGGCTCCTTGCTGTCTCCTTCTTGCTCACACAGCAAATATTGTTTCAGTTTCCAAACAGCCCTCAACTCTCTCACACACTGACAAGACACTAGCCACATGAATACAGATGGATGCTGGTAGGCAGAGGCAGAATTCCCTCCCCCACTATTTTCCTCCCCCAAAACTAAATCCCACCACATAGTTTCGTACTGAAGCACAGGTATTGAACTAGTACCCCATAAGAATCTCCACAGGCAAATACCCCATAACTTCTATGTCTATGGAGATTCTTAGCCACCCAGATCATGGTTGTCCCAAAGGTGCTTTTTCAAGAGGCAACTGGAATTCAGGTCTTTCTTTGAAGACCTTTCACTTCTCATCCGAGAAGCTTCTTCAGCTCTGTTGTTTGTTGAAGCTGAGCTGAAGAAGCTTCTCAGATGAGAAGCGAAATGTCTTCAAAGCAAGACCAGAAAGATCAATTGCTTGATAAAGTACCTTTGGGACCCCATAACTTCCCAAATCACAAAGAACAGGCATCTGACTGAGTAAACTAAACTAACTAAACTGTTTTTTTTAAAATCTTTGTTCTTAAACAGTAAGAACAGTAAGAAAAAAGAAGTTGTTTTAAAAGGAAGGAAGAATATATTATCTCCTCACAATGCTACGTTTTAGAATTAGCAGAAGTAGCTGCATGCTGTTTTTTCAATGAGAGCCTGAAATACAGCTTTGGCAAAATATCTTAAGATGTTTTGGGCAGACTGCAAAAGGAAAAAAAACCTGAAACGAATAGGCAAATATCCAATTAAAATTAGAGTTCTGTGGGCAAACCTCGTTGAATCTGTTAAAATGCTGGGAATCAAGTTATGCACTGAATTCCCTTACTTTTCTTCAGAGCAACCCAATTAAAACATACCCAATAATCCAGCAAGACAGCTGAACAGCATTAATTACCTTGCCCAAATGATATCCAACAGCTGGTCAACCAGAAAAAAATGATATAAGACATTTTGGGCTATTGAGGCTGGGGGGTTTTTTTGTTTTTGTTTTGGTCTTCCCTGAGGTTTTCTCATCAAGATTTTTTTTATCATTGGACATTGTCTTCTTTCTAGGACTGAGAGAAAGTGACCGGCCTAAAGTCACTCAGCTAGTTTTGCACTTAAGATGGGTCTAGAATCGTGATGGCAAATCTGTGGCACGCAGAGCCATTTGTGCTGGCATGCGATCCGCAGGCAAGCTTACCTCACTGCACATGCACGGGGCTCCCAGCTGATTTTCGGCCGGTTTGAGGCCTTTTTCGGCCTCCCAGGCTTGAGGAAAGCCTCTGCAGCCTGAAAAATAGGCCCGTTTCATTACTTCCTGCATTTCCGGAAATCCTGGAAGTGACGAAATGGGCCTATTTTTCAGGCTTCAAACAGGTTGAAAATCAGCTGGGAGGCGCAGTGCAGGTAAGGGGGTGGGGGATTGTATGCACATGGGCAGGGGGCGTGCGCGCATTGCCCTCTGGGTGCTGGCACGTGGGCGTGCATGCACAAGCGCACGCACAATTTTTGGCACATGAGCCCAAAAAGGTTAGCCACCACTGGTCTAGAACTCACGGTCTCCTACTTTCCAGACTGATGCTTTAACCACTAACCAAAGCGGCTCTCAGCACTGATTAATTTCTAGTCACAAAGAGTGGGCTCTTCAGTGTAAAATAATCCTAAATGGGGTATACAGTATTTATAAAGACCCCCAATCTTTTACCATCAGTGACCCCATATTCTCAAAAGGTATGGAAAGCACCTTTCCCTCCTATACTGTACCAACTATTATCATCATCATTTTGAACGATCCCATAATCCCTTGCGGAGTGGAGTCTGGGCAACTGAAATGAAGCTAGCAGAGTGTTTACTGGCCGGATGCTCTTCCTGTCGCCAATGCGGAGTTTTGTTCAGCAGATATATTCTCATTGTGCCCAGAGAGAGAAATATCTACCTCTACCTAGGATCGAACTCACAGCCTCCTGATTGTGAGGCGAGAGCTTCACCTCTAGGCCACCGCACCAGTCCACTGTACCAACTATGATGTGGTCCTAAATTCTGGAACAGCATCTATTTTTCTGAAATAGATTTTCTGGAACAGCCCTCCGTAACTTGGGTCCTCAGAAGAACTCTTGACTTAGATTCCTAGACAGATACACAATATTCAAGTCTTTTTTTTTTTTTACTTTGTTCTTACCTTGCCCTGCCCCTTCATCAGAACAATGTTGGAAATAATAGATGGCTGCGTAAGTCGCCAGGGATATTCAACCTGAGCTGCACTCAACGAACGAGTGGATTTCTTAACAATGTGGTACTCCTTCAGAAATAAAATAATCACAATAATGGTAAAAGAACCAGAATGGTTATGTCTCAGTTATAGGTTCTCTAACTTTCTGGTTAGTAAATAGTCATTAGAACATGGTTACATTTTTTTACATGTAAGTGCTTAAATACAGGTAGTCCTCAACTGACCACAACTGAGCCCAAAATTTATGTTGCTCCGTGAGACATTTTTAAAGTGAGTTTTGCCCCATTTTACGGCTTTTCTGGCCACCTTTGTTAAGTGAATCACTGGAGTTCTTAAATTAGTAACACGGTTGTTAAGTGAATCCCCATTGACTTTGCTTATCAGAAGGTCATAAAAGGGGATCACATGATTTTAGGAAACAGCAACGGTCATAAATGCGAGTCAGTTGTCAAGCATCCCAACTGTAAATCACATGACCATGGGGATGCTGCAATGGTCATAAGTGTGAAAAATGGTTACAAGTCACTTTTTTTCAGTGCCGTTGTAACTTCAAACAGTCATTAAGTAAACTGTTGAGGACTACCTGTACACACACACACACACACACACACACACACACACACACCAAAGAAAATCAGGTAGAAAATAAATCAAGTACCAGAGAACACAAGGAAGCATCTTCTAAAATTTTCTGCAATACATTATATTTTTTATTCAAATTAAATAAATATTCTACTATATACAAATAAGCCATCCAAATAATCTTTGCTTGCACATGAATTACAAGTAGTCCTCACTTTAGATCTGTTCATTTGGCAACTGTCGGAAGTTACAACAGCACTGAAAAAAAGAGTTACGACCAGCCAAAGTCCCCATGGTCACATGACTGAAATCCAGGATTTGGCAGCTGGTGTTTATTTACCATGGTTGCAAAATGGTCCAGAGTCACGTGATCTCCATCAACAAACAACGTCAATGGGGAAAGCTGGATTCACTTAATAACCACACAATTCACTTAAAAACTGCAGTGATTCGCTTAATAACCATGGCAAAAAAAAGGTTGTTAAATCAAAGGCGACAACCACGCTTGTTTAGCCACAGTTGCGTTCCTAATGGTGGCTGTAAGTGAAGGACTACCTATACAGCATTTGCATTCTGGCTCATGATTGAGTTATATTTCTTTTAATCTTTGGTCCCTCCATCAATTACCAATAGTTAAAATGAGGAATTATTTGGCTGTAATATCTCAGATGATGCTATATATTCGTTTTTTTCTCCTCCTCACCTGTCTGGTTCCTGTGTCCAAATGCTGTGGTAAGGAATGCTTTCGGCCTCCCCGGGAATATTTCATTGGTATTTCATAATTCACATCTCCATTTTCTACCGTCAACTCATCATCTTCTCCCACAGACTCTAAACGAGTTGCCGCCCCTAAAGAATAACCCAGAGATACAATTTATTATACATACATCAAAGCCCCTTTTAAGATTGTCAGTTCTAATGGAATTTAGAATGTCCATGGAGAAATGATGGATGGATGCATTTCTTAAAACATCTAAACAACTGTAATAAATTTTATCTTTGTGTGTGTGTGAGGCATGCATGTGGATATATGGGCAGGGGTAATTTATTAAAGCAATGACAGAAGACACTTTTTTATCGAAATGCTTATTTAATCACAAACAGCGCTATTTACTGATTTAAAAAAAAAGACAGAACTCTTATATTGTATCTGAGCTCCAGGTAAACAAAACAAAAGGAAAAATAGTTTATGCATGCTATCAAATCAAGCGCAGGTTCATATTTTTAAAATCCTCAAAGGATAGACAGTGAGAAACTTTACGAATTACTTTGTCTCGTGCCTTCTATCCTGTGCACTTCAATCAGCACCAATAATCCAATTCTAAATCCTGCTGCCAACCAGAGGACAATATGAAGAACACATGTCAGCGTTCCAGTGAAACTCTCCATTTCATTCAGCATTCAGAAACAAAGTTCATCCAAGTGAGAATTGATTGAAGAAGTCATACTACCACATCTGGGAAAACCTGAATCTGAATATCACAAACGCATCCCCTGAACCCATCAGTACATCACATGTACTGGATACATTCCTCCAGCCACTCCTTCCCAGGTGCGGGATAACTTGTCCTTGACTTTATGAGAGTAATGTTGTTGAGTCTGCAGTAGCTGCTGACCAGCTACTGTAAAAGCTGATGCAATGAGGATGAGTCAACAGAGTTATTGCCTCTTTAAGACTGAGGATGGGTTCCACAGGGTTTTACCACTTTAAGAAGCTGTCTATATATAGGAGGCCATGAGAGGGCGTATTTTCTCTCCTCATGTTGTATCTCCATTGTGGTTCTCCATGCAGAGTAAAGATTGATTGATTGCCAGGTATTTGCCTACCATGTATATGTATGTATATAGCTGTCTTGTATATAAACCACTGTTAAAAGACAAAGCCTCTGTGTGTGCTGTGTTTTGCAGCTGAATTGTCTCACAATAGTAGTCACGCTGCAAACACTCTGACACTAATCTTCAACCGCTCTATGCAATCCCCCCTCCCAAATTCCCAGGCACTAAAAATGTGGCAGCTTTGAGCTTCTAAGTAAAAATATGGCTTCCAAAGATGACACCTTTCTTAATCATAGTCCTAAAATTGTGGAGGACCTGCTTTGAAGAGGTTCACCTGATACAGTCTTTGAGAGTTGCCACCATTTATGGGTTTCTCTGTCCTCACACGGAAGACCAGCGAGATGTTTTTTACACCCTGATGGCTCTTTTTAGACAGCTTCCATAATTATCTTTGTGTTTCATCTTTTCAAAGGCTTTGATCCTTCTCATTATCATTTTATTAAAATTTTATTTGAGATACATGCTCTATCTGTTAAAGATTGCAAATCCAGAGACCATAAATACCTCAAATAACTAAAGGAGATGGAAAGGAGATGACTCGGCGAGGAACATACTAGTAACAAGGAAAAAAATGTAAGTCTTTTGGTCCAGTGCTACTTTTAACCTTAAAAATCTAATTTCAAAGATAAATGTAGAGCAGTGGTCTCTTGTCTTTCTGGCTCGGCATATTAGCGGAGGAAGGAAAAAGAGAATGGTTTTGTGTATGTGTGCGCCGCTTTCACAAATGCAGTTTCATGCATGTGCTCACACACACATGCTCATACACCGCTTCCGCGCCTCAGTTCCAAACGGGCTACAACCCAACAGTGAGCCTCAGACCAGGAGTTGGAGACCTCTGGTGTAGAGGAATTTGCTCTTGTATTGGTAATGCAATGATACACCTATCTAGCTCAGTATGATTTAGTTCTAAGTGCCACACACTTTTAAGAACACCAGCAGGAGTATTTCTCATGGATATTTTTTTCTTTATTCTTCCTCTGAACTATTCTCTTTTCTCAAGGAGATCCAGTACCAGGGATAGGATTCAAGAATCCCAGCAATCGGTTCGCTGCCCAGTTGCTGGGTGGGCGTGGCCTACCGGTACTTCCAGGAGGGCCATTTTTTGCCTTCCCAAGGGTCCGGAGGCTTCCCTCGGGTCTCTGGGAGGGCAAAATTGGTCTCCCTCGGGCTCTGGAGGCCCTCTGGAAGCTGAAAACAGGCCTGTTTCTGGACTTCTGGTACTTCCAGGAAGGCCGCTTTTTGCCTTCCCAAGGGTCCAGGAGGCTTCCCTCGGGCCTCTGGTAGGGTGAAAACGGCCTCCCCAGGCTCTGGAGGCCCTAAGAAAGCCAGAAATAGGCCCATTTCCAGACTTCCAGAAGGCCCGTTTTCCCCTTCCCAGAGTCTCCGCGCAGATCCTGCGCTTACCTGCATCGAAAATGGGCTGTGTGGAGACTCCTGGAAGGTGAGGGGTGGGGTGGGGTGGGCCAGCCGGTCAGTTCAAATACCAGTTTGGTGAACCGGATGCAAATTTAACATCCGGTTCGACCAAACTGATCCAAACCGGTAGAATACCACCCTGTACAGTATGCTGGCAAACCTGACCTCAACAGTCTTCTAAATCTTCCCATGCTTCTTCATCCAATGAAAAAAGAGGAACCATACCTTGAGATCGGCTCCTGTACTTCAAAATGCCACCTCCAAGGGTTGGGCTCTGACAGTTCTCTTTGGAGCTCTCGTCTTCTGTAAGATCTGAGGACCTGTCCATATCGGTCATGTGTATCATCTGAAGGAGAAGGGATATTTTTAAAAAGTCCAGCTACATTTTCTAGGATGTGTCATCCTTTCCATAGCTAAATAACGTATTATCCCAAGTAAGCTATAAATGAGGATCTCAAGCAGAATTGTTGCAGCTTATTTGCACTGGTATTTGTAACCAGGAAAAACACACCAGATTTTTTTTCCTTGTCCTAGATTTTAGGACACCGGAATCTACTGAAAGACACAGATGCTTCTTATTTTTTTCAGATGGGAGAACTTCATAGTGAGAACATCAATGCAAAGAAAGATCAATTTTGTAGATTATTATGTTACTGCATATCTTTTCTGTTTGTTTTCTATCGGTCTGTTTTAACAAGGTGGTTTAGAAGAGGATTTTTATTTCTTAGTTGCACACAGACATATTGATGCTTATTTGTAAGCTGTTTTCAACATTGCAGATTAAAACAGAACGAATAAAATAAAGATAAATGGTATCGAATCTGATTCTCTCCCCAACATAGCCCTTGACTTCCATTCATTGCTAAACCTTGATTTCATTCCCACCCCAAGGACTTAATTTTCTTTCCATAATACACTAGATGAGACCTCTAGGAGTTGGAGACCAGGGGTGTGGAGTTTGTAGTTGGTTTCAATAGCTTGCTGAAAGCATACTTTTTATGTTTCTTTTATTCAATTTGCCAAAAGGATCCTAAGATGAAAAACTGATCCTGCAATATAAAGTAAAAAAGGAATAATTTCTATTTTCCAGAGAGAAGAAAGAATTTCTCATTTCCTTTTAGAATAAATTACTTTGTAGAGAACATCAAGTCTGGTATTAGAAGGTGATATGCAGCACCAAATAATGGACAGATTACAGCTGACAGCCTATGGCAACAAATAAAATATACTCTATACATTAGGAAGCTTTATTTTTTTCAGGGTAAAGAACCAAATCCTGGAATAGGGCACTAGAACTGGAGAAGGTAAATGTTTCCCTCCTCTCAAATATATGCCAATTTTCTGATTGAAATCATTCCTATTCTCAGGAAGGGCTGATAATATTGCAGGAACAAGGCACATGTGATATGAAGGGTTGTGGGGTGGTCAGTGGCAAAATACATCCTTTACATACAAGCAATTAGACTTTCCATTTCTGATATTTCTAGCTTTTGTGTGTGCATCTGTCCCTTTGAATCACCGCTGACTTCTACTTGCTTGTAGGTTTTTTGGCAAGATTTTCGGAAGTGGTTTGTCCTAGTCTCTCTCTTAGGACTGAGGGAGAATGACTGGCCAAAGGTTACCCAGCTGGCCTTGTGCCTAAGACGGAACTAGAATTCATGGTCTCCTACTTTCTAGCCTGGAGCTTTAACTACTACACCAGACAAACATTTAAGGGAAAGGAAGAAAACCTGATGATGAGAAATTATAGTGACCGTAACTTGGTAGCCTGAAGCATCCTAATTTCAAAATACTTCAGCAAATGATTAACTTCCTAAGCTGGGGTGTCAAACTCGATTTTATGGAGGGCCGCATCAGGGTTGTGTTTGACCTCGGAGGGCCGGGGTGGCTGTGGCCAGGGTTAGGCATGGCTGGGGTGGGCGCAGCTAGGGTGGGCATGGCCAGCTTGATGTCACTCGTGTTGGGGCCACCTGTGATGGCCAAGTGCTAAGGCAGGAATTCCCTCAGACCCTTCTCACTCTCATTATAGTCTCCTTCCTTCCTTCCTTCCTTCCTTCCTTCCTTCCTTCCTTCCTTCCTTCCTTCCTTCCTTCCTTCCTTCCTTCCTTTTCTTTTTCCTTCCCTCTTCATATTCTTTTCTTCTTCCTTCTCCTCTTTCCTTATTTTTCCTTCCTTGCTCTCTTCCCATCTTCCCTTCTTTGTCTTTGCCTTTCCTCTTTCCCTTTCTTCTTTCCTGTCTTTTCTTGCATGCTCAAATGCAAAAGGGGAAACATTTCTATGTTTGTTTTATTTTTAGCTTGTTCTGATAGCCCTCTGCCAGTGAAAATGGAGCTGGGGTGTGTCTGTGTGCACCCTCCCTCAGCCCCTGTTTTCAGCCATGATGGCCTCCTGCAGCCCTCTGCTTCCCCCCCCCCCCCCGAGCTCCATTTTTTCTAGCTGCAGGAGGCCGTCGCAACTGAAAACGCATGTGGCCCTCCTGAGCTCCATTTTTGCTGGCAGAGGCACCACGGGCCAGTCCTTTGTTTTTGTTTTTTAAAAACAATTTTATTGATTTTCTACAAACAAACAAGACAAACAAAACATTAAAACATCAACTCTCTTATGTACGTACAGTGTGTCGGTTGGTTCATCAGTTTTGTGCATTCATTTCGTAGTCTCAATTAGTTATATTACATAACAACTCATATTGTCAATCCAAACTTATATATCCTAATATCGCTATTAATAAATCATTTGACTATACTTTTAATCATTCATGCTTTATGAGATAACAATACTTTAAACAGTTTATTCTATAACAAATCATATAATCATCCTAAAAAACACTTTATAGATATAATGTCAAATAACATAGGCAAAAGAAAAATAAATGTATTCCTTGCTATCTAACTTTCTAAATATTCTATTATCGTATTTTGTCATCTAGCCACTGATAAAAAGATCCCAAATTTCATAAAATTGTTTATCCTCTTGCTCTCTAATTTCAAATGTCAATCTACTCATCTCAGCACATTCCAATATTTTCTTAATAATTTCTTCCTGTGATGGTATTTTCTCATTCTTCCAGTTTTTAGCAAATACAATCCTAGCCGCTGTTAACACATTTACAATCAGATATTTCAAATCTTTACTATATGTATCTGGTAAGATTCCCAATAAAAAGAACTCCAGTTTCAAATCTATAGGGCCAGTCCTTTGTTGTTTCCAGGGCGGCCTCATGGGCCAGATCTAAACTCCCCATGGGCCGGATCCAGCCCAGTGGCCTTGAGTTTGACACCCCTGCCCTAAGCAATTTCTGGGGGGGAAAGAAGTGGAGAGGGGAGGGGAGGGAGGGGAGAGGAGAAGGGGAGGAGAAGAGAGGAGAGGAGAGGAGAGGAGAGGAGAGGAGAGAAGAGAGAAGAGAAGAGAAGAGAAGAGAAGAGAAGAGAAGAGAAGAGAAGAGAAGAGAAGAGAAGAGAAGAGACAAAAAGGGGAAGGGATGATGAATGGAGAGATCCACTTTGGACCCTACCCCCCCTACCGAACACTTGCTTCCTGCAACAGTAGAGGCACCATATTTAAGGCTGCAAATTCCAGACAACCACTAAATGGTTAAATCTTTGTTCCCATGTAATATTTTGACAGTCCACATATGGAGAAATGCTTCGAAAGCTAATTTTGAAAGAAAAGACTGTCAATCCACTTTGTAAACAGCACAGTGTGGACAGTACAGATGTGGAAAAACTCATTCAGCTCATCTATGAGTGCCATTTGATTTAATATATACATCTTAATTCCATGCATAAACTGAAACACAGTTGCCCTTTGAAATCGATGTTTTCCTGATTTTGTTACTGCAATGTGCCAGTTTTAAAAAAGCACACATGGAAAGAACCTACCCAGAAATGGGGGAAAGTTTTCAAAAATATGTCAGGGAAAATTGGTGGGGGGAAATGCATACCTACAATATGCTTTAACAGAAATTCATATTAATTTTTTCAGGAATTTAGAAGACCAAAATGTTGTAAACCTTGGTTTGCCTTGGAGAAATGAGAAAGTAGGCTGAATCATAACTGATATATTCATTACTCTAGCTGAACAACAGTGACCAGAATAATATTAGAAATATTTGGGTGGGATTTCAAATCAATGCCTCTTTTTCCCATTGCCAGACAAGAACCGTACAGGTAGTCCTTGACTTATAACATTTAGTGATGGTTCGAAGTTACAACGGCACTGAAAAAAGTGAATTGTGGCCATTTTCCTCACAACTGTTGCAGCATCTCCATGGTCTCATGATTAAAATCCAGATGCTTGGAAACTGATCCATATTTATGACGGTTGCAGTGTTGCAAGGACATGTGATCACCTTTTGGCATTTTCTGACAAGCAAAGGCAATGGAGAAGCCAGATTCACTTAACAACCAGGTTATTAACTCAACAAGTGGGACAAGAAGAGTCGTAAAATGGGGCAAAACTCACGAAACAGGTGCCTCACTCAGCCACATACATTTTTGGGTTCCACTGTGTTCATAAGTCCACCACGACCTGTATTCTCAAAAGCACTCCCTGTTCTCATGCAGTGCTTGGGGGCTGCGAAGGATGTGTGAGGATGGGTTGTGTTCCATGGACTTTCTGGAAATGGGGCAAGAACGGGGCATGCTTTTGTGCAGTTTTCAGAGGCGGCAGAGGTTGTGCAAGAGCACTCCCCAAAGCAGCTAACATTGTATAGGATCTCCTGCTTGAGCAGGGGGCTGGGCTAGAAGACCTCCAAGGTCCCTTCCAGCTCAAAACTGATTCAGAATTCAAGCTCACAAGGGCCTTATGTGACCCGTAGCAACCTAGAGTAGACTGTAGGGGCGTGTCCAGGAGTTCTGCTGCTGGGGGTACACAGGGATTTGGGAGAGCCCCTAGCTAAGAGTCTGTGCAGTTTGGAGAATCCCCAAATCCCACTCCTGGACTGGCCATGCCCACCCCACCCCTCCCAGGAGTCCCCACGTGGCCCATTTTGGATGCAGGTAAGTGCAGGGTGTGCGCGGAGGCTTTGTGAGGGCAAAAACAGGCCTCCCGGAAGTTTGGGAAGGCCGGAAATGGGCCTGTTTGCCGCCTTCCAGAGAGCCTCCGGAGACCAGGAAAGCTGTTTTCACCCTCCCAGAGGCTCGAGGAAAGCCTCCGGAGCCCAGGGAGGGCAAAAACACCCCACCCCAGCCGTGGTGTAGGAGGCTGACTAGGCCACACTCACCATGGCCATGCCTACCCAGCAACCGGGCAGAGAACCCGTTGCTAAAAATTTTGAATTCCACCCCGGGCATGTCAACAAAAAGAGACGTACAATGTGTAAGTGATGTACAACAGATTCTCGGGAGAGCTGGACCAGGGTTCAAACCTGCCATTCCCACGGCTTGCACATCTTGGGGGATAGATAGTACAAGTGACAGTGGCAGTGATAGCACTAGGCCTGAAATCAACAAAGGTGATTAGGGGACTGGAGGCTAAAACGTACGAAGAACGGTTGTGGGAATGGGGTTTCTGTAGTCTAATGAAAAGAATGACTAGGACTGACATGGTAGCAGTGTTCCAATATTTGAGGGGCTCCAACAAAGTTAAGGGGGTCAATCTACACCTCAAAGTACCCGAAGGCGGGACAAGAAGCAATGGACAGAAACTAATCAAGGAGAGAAGCAACCTAGAACTAAGGAGAAATTAATCAGTTAATCGGTTAAACAATTAATCCGTGGGAAAGCTTGCCTTCACTGGAGGTTTTTGAGAAGGGATTGGACAACCATTTGTCTGAAATTGTATAAGGGTCTACTATACCATTTGCTTGAGCAGAGGTTGGACTAGAAGATCTCTAAGGTCCCGTCTCACTTTGTTATTCTGTTAAGTTGCGGCCTAGCCCATCCTTGGCACTGCCACTGACTGCTGTTCTTCAGCATGGCTTCGATGGGAGGGAGGGAGAGAGATAGAGAATTGTTTTTCTTTTGTGGAGGGCAAGTGGTGTCTGACACACCAGCAGAGTCAAGTTAAGCATTTGCCTAAGTTTTGACCCGCCAAGCCCTAAAGGTTTGCCATCACTGGCCTAAGAGCTCATGCATCTAACTGTATACCTGGCAAGCCTTCCCGACATCATTAGCCTCCTGCTACTGGCCAGGTAAGCAGCAGTTGAAACTGCCTAGCTAGGTGAGCCCATCAGCCCTGCAGAATTTTCAGGTTCTTGTTTAACTGACTTTTTTTTTTCTCCAGCTCTTTTTCTTGGAGGTCTAAATACTAAAAAAATAATAATGGATTGAGTTTAAATGTTCCATCACCCAATTCCACAGGGAGACAGCGGGTGTAACTTTCTATATGACAGGGTCTGTCTTGGGTTCAATTTAAACCCCCAGGAGTTAGTTGACCATTAACCCTTTCTGGCATTCCCATGCCACGCTAATCCTCAACTGACCAGTTAAGTATGTTGTGGGAACATAGCCAATTATTACTCTGGATGTAAAGGCTTCCTTATGCAGCATTTGTGTCTCAAACCAAACTTTCTTTGTTTCTGTTTATTTATTTAGTTTAAAGACCCTAGGAAATCAACTCATAGATCTCTTAAAATATATTCAGGAACTTATCTTATAGGGGGAAACAAAGCAAGCTTATCATAAGAGGTAGGGCAAGATTTGCTGACAAAATTATACCGGAGTGTAATTTAAACATGCATATTAGTAATTGTAGTGTTAACAAAAGACACATGATTATATTATAATCTTTTAACTGGCACATCTATTACTTGCTCATTTCAGAGCGCTATAAAGGGGAAAAACGCATACAAAGAAGTGAACACAGTTTTGCCAGGAGAAAAATAATAACAAAGACTAAAAGAGAAAGCTTTCTTGATTTTCCCACTCATGCCAAAAATGTGCAGTGTGTTGTATACACTCCAGCTTTTTTACTTCCCCCAAACCCCAGATATCATTCTGCTCTGAAAATAAACAGAAATTCTACCCATTAAGCTTCTACGAGTTTCTCATGGGCCCCAGTTTGTAATCTTTGGCTGTCACAGTCCACTGAAAATGCATGGGGTTTTTTCCCCCCTTTTTTCTTTTTCTTTTTGCCTAGCCATCAGTGACCAACAAATTGCCCATCTGCCAAGACAGTAACCGTGCCATAGGAGGTAACTGACTCTCCAGGAAATTATGCTTGTTCAGTTCTGAATGTATATTGCTAATTAAAAACAGGATTTTAAAGAATCCAGAAAACTTGGCTGATTTTTCTCAAGAGGCAGCTTTTCCCAAGCACATTTTTTTGCTCACAACAGGCAGGAAAGAAGCTCAAAAGGTTTAGCCGGCTACCTACAATAACTTCATATGCATCTCAGCTCATCACAGAAACACATACACGAACGCACATAGAGCCCACATACACAGTTCACTGTGAGATTCAAAAGGCATTTGCTACGGTAGCTGAGTGTTACTCTGCATCTCTGCGGGATTTCTGTTACTTAAGGGGAGGAATGGGACTCTGAATCAGAGTTTACCTATTTTTCCTTGTGAAATGGAAATATAGAAAGAAAACAAAATGACTATCGGTGTAGGATATGTACAGGGATAATGTTTTCTGAGGAAAAAATAAAAGGACAAACCTGAAAATTATTATTATTATTATTTAACCTGGGGAAAAAATCTTGCTACTTTCTCTGTTGGGGCACAGAAAATGCTGAAGATAAATGTAGCATATATAGGGAACAGAGGTTGGCAGCCTCACTAAATCCAACAAGAAAAAACAAACATTTTCATCTGTCTTTTTTTAGAGACAAGTCATTACAGCTGTTGGGGCCTTGTTGGGTGGCCCCTTGGACACAGAACATTGCTTATCTCTTGCTTGGAAGGAGATACAGCCACTCCCCCCCACCCCACTGCTGATTAGTAAGTAAAATGGGTATCCTGAAAGCCAACTCTCTTGCATACTTCATTTTTCATTGCTATATTGTTTATGATACACTGGGGAAATGAAGGAGTCTAGTAGCCTCTAATTGCTTTTAAGAAGGGCTTTCAAAGTTTTGGTGTGCTTTTTTAGCATTTCCACCTATTCAAATTACAAGGGACTTTTGATGATTAAATAGTTAACTCACTTCCTGATATATATACTTTTATCTTTTAATAGGCTTAGGAATAAAACGTTCTCATATTTTCCTCTCCAAACAAGGACCATTTTTCCTGCCAGAGAGGTTTTAATCTCAGCCATTAATTATTGTATTCCCCCTTATTATACATTACTTTTTCTATGGATCAGTACTTATTTATGACAGCTAGTGTGGTGGTGTTAAAGACACCGGACTAGAAGCTGAGAAAGTGTCAGTTCTTGTCTTGTCTTAGGCATGAAGCCAGCTTGGTCCAGTCGTTGTCCTTCAGCCCTGGAAGAAGTAAATGGCAGAAACAATGTCTGAAAACGCTGCCAGGAAAACTGCATGAATTTGTCCAGACAATCACCAGGAGTGAAGACTGACTTGAAGGATATATGTTTCACTAATAGAAGAAAATATTTGTAGCTCATGGTTAAACTGTGAGGTTCTTGGTGCTCTCTGAGCTTGGTTGTTTTCTAGCAGATGTTTCATTACCCATCTAGGGGGGATCCAGATACAAGGGACAATGGGATTAGCTCTTAATTAATCAACCACCTCCAGTATGATGCTTCCCTGTTGGGGTCCCAAGCCATCTGGGAGCACCAGATCTTAAAGTTCTTGTGGAAGATCAGAATGGTGAGAGTTGATCTCACCTCAGGGGGTAAGAAGTTCCAAAGGGCAGGATACTGTTTGGGGCCTATTTGATTAATTAATTAATTTTGAAATATACATTAATCAGCCTTCATCAAGCTAGAATAGATACGATAAACTGGGAACCATACAGAAGGTAGCTTAAGATCCAGCTGAACTAAGTCATAGAGGCCATCTCTGTTGTATATGCAGAATATTCCACATAGGGTCCCTCAAATTTCCTCTGGAATAGGACAGATTATAAAGAGAAGATTAATTGCCTAAAAATGGTAGAGGAACCAGAACTGGCTCTTAAAATCACCTGTGGACAAGCTTCTTTACAGTTCTTCTTTGCCTGCTTTCTAATAAAAGTCTAAATTACTTTGTGTACTCATGATATCAGAAGGAGAATTTGTTAAGAGTTCTCTCTGTGGGTGTAAGAGAATTCATTGCGGCCGACTCACCACAGCCGACCTGCCGTGGCTAACTCACGGCGTCCAAGTTGCTGCAGGATAATTCGCCATGGGACAATTCAGTGCAGGATAACTCAAGAGAGGAGCAAGTGAATTGCAGCAGGTCTTGTCTTCTTTTAGATTCAAGCAAGTTAAAGCAAGGCAGGGTCTGCTAAAATTCACTTGTCCCTCTCTTGAGTTATCCCACATTTAATTGTCCCCCGGTGAGTGGTCCTGCAGCGAGTTGGCCACAGTGAATTGTTCCATGGCAAGTTGGCTGCCATAAGTCAGCTGTGGTGAGATAGCCAGGGCGAGTCAGCCGGGGCAAGTTAGCTGGAGTGAGTTGGTCCAATTCCATCTTTCTGTAAATCATTTCTGTTGCAATAAAGATTTTCTTTGCATTCAGGACAGTGGTGGGATTCAAATTTTTTTACTAACAGTTCTGTGGACATGGCTTGGTGGGTGTGGTGTGGCTTGGTGGGCGTGGCTTGGTGGGCGTGGCTTGGTGGGCATGGCAGGGGAAGGATACTGTAAAAACTCCATTCCTTCCCCACTCCTGGGGGAAGGTTCTGCAAAATCCCAATTCCCTCTGCACCCCACTAACCTGCTTTCCAGCTGTGTTCTCCTGTGCAGGGGAACAAAAGAAGACCCAGCCGATCAGCTGGGACTCGGGAGGCAGAGAACAGATGGGGGCGAGGCCAGTCAGAGGTGGTTTTTGCCAGTTCTCCGAAGTACTCAAAATTTCCACTACCGGTTCTCCAGAACTGGTCAGAACCTACTGAATACCACCTCTGATTCAGGACCAAACTTGCATTTAGACTCATAGAATGAAAATGACAACATCTTGTATTTGTTGAGATTCTTAAATGAAAAGCCTGGCTGAGCCCATCCTAATGTTCCCCTTTCCAAAATGGCAAACTACGAGAGATCACTAAATGATTGGATTTGGATGTATTTAATAAAGAACCTAAGTTCTGTACATTACATAAGAAAATTCCCATTGGGTACCTTTATTCGTACAGCAATCTTATTTGCTAAAAGTTTGCCCCACGCATTACTCCACATAATTCATTCCATACCGTAGATGTATTACAGTGGCAACTAAATAAGAAGGTAGAAATAATTTTGAAAAATGCAATCTGTTCAGTGAAAGTTAGCAGCCTGGAGAGAGTTAAGATGATACAACTAATTCTTGTCGAATATAAAATACACAGCAAAATCCTTTGCCTTTTGTATAAATGAATGGTTGCTATTTTAAAACAGCATGTTTTAATGCTGTTTTAATGCATGTTAAATGATACATGTATATCTTAGAATTTTCAACACCTGCAGCAATATTATATGGTATTTTTTGCAACTCCACATGGAAGCAAAATGTAATTTTCCCACTATCATTTTGTGATCAGAGCTTTCCATGTGCAGATCTTAATCCCAAGATTGATTATTCATATGATTAGTTTTGAAAATATGCCTTTATTATTTGCAAAATTGTATTAAATGGATGGCCAAAGGCTATGTTGGTTAAGAGTTACAGTAGCTGAAGTCCAACACATTTGGAAGGTAAGAAAACCTCAAGGCACGCGGCCAGGCTAGCCCAGAAGAGTCAAATTAGAAAATCCCACAAACAACTGATACTTAAAAATACATTATACATTACATTAAGAAGTTAAGATTTATTGATTTTAAAAGGCATCCAAAATTTGTTGCTTAATGGTGGAGATAGCTTTAAGAATAATCTACAGTAAATTGGCAATGTTATTTAAATTAGTCTCCTGAAATAAAAAAATTGGGGGAAATCTGGGGTCAATATGGAAGGATTTATATTCCTTTTAGTCATCTGGTCTCTGTTTTCTTTCTCACAAAAGCTGCTGATGGCTTGCCAGGGTTAGTGTGTTGTTTGAATGCAACTGAATGTGTTAAGCAGGTTCTTCAAATACAACTGCAGGTAGTCCTCAACTTAAAACAGTGTATTTAGTGACCGTTCAAAGTTACCATGGCACTGAAAAAAGAGACATGACAATTTTTCACAGTCCCAAGGTCATTTGATTCCCTTTTGCAACCTTTTGACCTTTTGACAAGCAGAGTCAACCGGGAAGCCAGATTCACTTAACAACCAGGTTACTTGCTTTTCAGCTGCAGTGATTCACTTAACAACTGTGGCAAAAAAAGGTTATAAAATGTGGCAAAACTCACTTAACAAATGTCTCACTTAACAACAGATATTTTGGGCTCAGTTGTGGTCATAACTCAAGGACTACCTGTCTTAACATGTCTTTATTTATTTGGGTATTTGTTTATTAAATTCATATGCTGCTCCTCTCGCTGCCATGTGATTCTGTGCATGTACAAGTCAATCTACTGCACCACAAGTGACCTATTTTCTGGAAGTAGAGAAGAATAGGCAGGTGCTACCCCTTAGCTGGGCATAAATCTATTCAATTACTCAATTATAAAATTTTAATGCTTGGACTTTAATATTTTATTGTAATTATAGACTTGCCTTTCAGATTCTGATTCAATTAGACAGTTAGATCCAATTTGTGCTTTCAAATATGTGCTTGCTCTATTGTATCTCATTCTCTGAACTAACAGAATAATTCCTGTAAAACCACTGTGGATTGATCTGTCTCCCTGGGCAGTTCTCATTTCTACACAAAATGTGAAGGAAGTTGCCTTACAGGGTGAAACCACTAATCCCCTATCTCAACATTGACAATGCTGCAGTAGCTGATCAAGGTTTTAAAATCCTAACGGCTGTTGACACTTTTTGGATCTTTTTGTAGTTTTTCCGTTACGTAATATGCTTGAATCAGAATCGGAAAAGAGCTGGAAAGGACCTTGAAGTCTTCTAGTCCTGCTCAAAGAGAAGACCGTATACCAGTGATGGCTAACCTTTTCGTTGTCGCGTGCCAAATGTGTGCGTTCATACAAGCGTGCCTGCACCCATAATGCAATGCACGTGTGTGCTCCCCATGCCACGCTGCGCATGCGCGTGTGACCTCCCGTGCTCCCCCCGCCCCCTGCGCATGCATACGCATCTCCCGCATGCGCCCTGCCCCCCCATGCATGTGGGGCAGGTACCCGACAATCAGCTGGCTGGCGGGAGGCGTGCGTGCATGCGCAGTGGAACTGAGCTAAGGTGACAGTTCACGTGCTGGCAGAGATGGTTCTGTACACCACTTCCGGCAGGTGTGCCATAGGTTCACCATTACGGCCCTATACCATTTCAGACTTGTGGCAGTTCAGTCTTTTCTTAAAAACCTCCAGGGATGAAGCACCTACTTCAACTGCCTACTAGAACATTAATTCACTCGCTTTATTGTTCTAACCATAAGTCGCCTATCTTCAAACTCTTATATTAGTCACCTGATCCAGGGGTGGGCTGCTATGGATAGGCCTGGGTTCGGGACAACCCATAGCTAACATTATGGCTGGTTTAGAGAAGCGCCAAATCTTACCACTGCACCCTATCCCTCCCACCCCACCCCTCCTAGGAGTCTCTGTATGGCCTGTTTTGGATGTGAGGTAAGTGCAGAGTCCATGCGGAGGCTCAGGGATGGCGAAAAACGGGCCTCCTGGAAGTTCCAGAAGGCCGGAAACGGGCCTGTTTCCGGCCTTCAGAGGGCCGCCTTAGCCCAGGGGAGGCTGTTTTCGCATTCCCAGAGGCTCGAGGAAAGCCTCCGAATCCCAGGGAGGACAAAAATGCCCCCCCTGTAGTGCAGGAGGCCGACTAGGCCACAACCACCATGGCCACACCCACCCAGCAACTGGGCAGACAACCTGTGGCTGACATTTTTGAAGCCCACCCCTGTCCTGATCTCTCCCAAATCTAACACATCCTAACCTTTAAATATTTCTATATTCTGCACCAGAAACACCACTGTGTACACTGGAAAAAGAACTATTAAGAAAATAAGTTATGACATTTTGCAAGGAGAGCCACTCTCTATTCCTCATTAAAGCCACTGCCTCTTTTGCTATGTACAAATCTGCAGCTCCTTAAAGGGGTGTTTCATCTGTATTTTTAATGTGATTCTTAAAGAAGCCTGAAAAAAGATGTGGTTCTTTAATGCGTAGCAGAAAGATAATTGTGCAAATACCCAAGCACTTCTGATCACTTTCCAAGCATGCTTAACCCTACAAATAGATGGCTAAAATGGTTAATGTAAATAAAGAAGCTAGGTTCCTTATCTTAATTTATTCCTCTATGGTTAGATGTGTTTTATCCTTATCCTAACCCCTTCAATTACCCAAAGATATCCTGCTGTCTTTTGTTTTTCTGCCCATAGTCGGTTGCTTGGAATTTGAAATAGCCACAAGCAATTATATATTATAGGAAAGAAGATATTGGACCAGACAGGTTTCCAAACTGATCAAGCGGGGGCTTCCATATCTTCCTAGGTCCCGTTTAATTCTTTGGAGCAGGGATTTCTATAATATTTACCTCAAACTGAAAAGCTCCAGATGGTAATTGATAAATGCGTCACTAAAACAGCCATCAACAGCAGATCCAGAATAAATATATTGCATAAAGAATGAGGTAAGAAGAAGCTAAGAAAGGAACCGACTTATTTATGCAAAGTACAATATCTTCTACAAAGGTCACAAGGAGTTCATTGGGAGTTTGCTTAAAATGAAATATGAAATATGAAAGTAATCCACAATGACACACTGAAGTCCAATCACTGAAAGTCAATAAACGTTGGTTTAAGTGGACTGAAATGGAACTGTGCTTATCTGCTCCCTTCCTCTTCTAGTCAAATTAAACCAGTTTCTTTTGTGAGGGAGAACTGTGGTTGATGCTGGCCATTTTTCATTATGCTTTATAAAAACACAAGAGCATAGTCAATCTTGATCTAATAAGCCATCATGATTTATTTAGCAAAGAACATTATGTCTGAATTATTTTTTTTTAGTAAATTGCAATGATAGTCTTTCTGAAGAAAGCAGAATATGATCCTCTAAAGCAGCTGCAATTGTTAAAAAAGATGACCATCTTGTTAATCAATATTTGTTCAAATGGCATTCCAGGGAAGTGATAAATGTCATTTGACTTGCAATTTTAAACAGCTTTTGTATCATTCACATTTCCTAAATTCATATGCAGATTTATCTCAATTTTCTGATACAAGGCTCCATACATGCAGACAAAATACATACCTCCAAGAGTGTGTACATGTACATAAATAAAATTTGCCTATTCTTTAAAAACAGAAGAATTTGGGTGGAATTGACTTGTAAAGAAAAGTATCTTTTCAATAGAAGTTGACTCCTCCTTATGATGTCACATAGACATCTATGTAGCTTTGTTGGCAACATTATGAAAGTGATTTGTCTTCTTACCGTCTTCAATTTCCCAGTTTAGCCTAGAAACCTGGCTTGTAATGATCGCCAAGTACTAACCATTTTCAACTTTTTGATTTTGGAAACCAGCTTGTTTAGCTTTTTGAGACCAACCGCATGAGATTTTTAGCTATGCAAAGCTGAGTTGGGCAGGGCATATCCCAATATGGTTTCCTGTGAAAGTTCATATTTACAGCCCTCAAAGGGATGTTTCCAAAAGGCAGCTGGACTTTCTTGTGGTGTTTTTTTTTCCCCTATGAAAACGTTTCATTTCTCCTCCAAGAAGCTTCTTCAGTTTTTGGAGGAGAAAGGAAACATTTTCAAGGGAAAAAAACCAAGGAAGTCCAGTTGTCCTTTGGAAAAGCACCTTTGGGACAACCATGACCTGGATGATTGAGCATCTTCACAGACATCCTACTTACAGGTTCCAGAACTCCTGACTCTGGAGCCTTTCCATCCTCCTCTTCCGGTGCTTCATTCTCCTTATTGTCAATCCAGGTGGCCGTATCCTGAGCAGAACAAGTGCTAATTAGGTCTGGCAAACTTGTAGATGGATAATGAAGAACATCTTCTTCTGCTCTTTCCTACAAGAAGGGAAGAACAATACATGCCATTACATATATGAGTATATTCATTCAATAGTTGGGACCACAACTATTGAATGAATATTCAGTAACTACCATTGTGTGCAACCTATGACCATCATTAAGTGTTATACCTTATGATTGTTGACAAATGTATCTTTTCTTTTTATGTACACTGAGAGCTTATGCACCAAGACAAATTCCTTGTATGTCTTGGCCAATAAAGAATTCTATTCTATTCTATTCTATAAAATAAGCATCACAGTATAAATAATGATCAGTTGCCAAGATTTCCCTTGGTTGCCATAGTAATACTGAAAAAAAGGTTGTTGTTTTTTAAAAAAAGTTAATTTCCATCTTTGATGCATCTGAGGAGATCATTGGACATGTTGAAGATCATTCAAATATACATAAAAGCCTTGTTCAGTGATTGTTTGCAATTGTGATTAAAAAAAAGTAATTTTGTGACCAATTCCTGCATTTATGATGTTTACACAGCAAAGCAAAACTGAAGTAAGATCATAAGCACAATCATAGTTTCACTTAGGGACTGCTTCACTTAATATCAAATTGTCGGACCCAGTTGTGCTCCTAAATAAGGATTACCTACAATCCTTCCATACTTGTAGGCAGCCTATTTCCATAATACCAACACTTTGTTGCAACCTGCCTAGAGTTGCTGCTAAGTGAGATGGGCACCACATAAATTTCATAAATAAGCAGCAGTTTCCTTTTCTTTCTTTTTTTTAAAATAAATTTTATTAAGTTTCCAAATTTTAAAAACATAAAATAAAACTTAATACATTGTTATCAACATCAAGACATCTTTTGCATCTCTTCACATTTTTCAGTATAAGTATTTACTTATTCCTTTACCATTACATCCTACTCTTACTATAAATCAATATCTTTTATCCTTACATCTCAATCTTCTCCATGGTATATTTATATATTTACATATTCCCTCATTCTTTTCCTAATTGCCATTTTATTTTCTTTTTATTTCTAAACCACTCATACCAGGCATCCCAGGCCCTATAGTAAATTGAATCTTCTCTGTTTTTTATTTTCATCGTTAGCCTGTCCATCTCTATACAATCTATTACAAAATAATTACTTTTCATATAGTTGCCATGTAGTAGGTTTCCAGCCTCCCACTTTGCTATTTCTAAAATATTTTAGCTGGTTTTATAGGTAGTATTTTGGAAAATTACTTTAGGACAGGGGTATAAAACTCAATTTCATTGAGGGCCGCATCAGGGCTGTGGTTGACCTCGGGGTGCCGGGTGGGTATGGCTGAATGGGTGGCCATGGCCAGCTTAACGCCATTCCCCAAACGGCTTGCATGTTTCCTCTTTATATTGGGTAAACTGGGCTGAAGCCACACTGGCCCAATGTTTCCTCTTCTCATTGGTTAGACTAGGCCGAAGCGACATGCGTAGACCAGGCCAAAGTAATGCGGGTAGACCAGGCTGAAGCGATGCAGGATTGCCCTTTACATTTTCCAGGCCCTGTGGGCAGGATCCAGCCACAACACGGTCCGGATACAGCCCACAGGCCTTGAGTTTGACAGCCCTGCTCTAGGATAAAGGAATTGAAAGACTGCATCTGAAGGAGTGGATATCTTGACTAGAGGGTAACCCTTGTTTCCAGTATTACCAGCCAAACATTCACAGTTCTTTCTCAATCAGTAAATTCACTACATGGTACGGCTGAGAATTGTCTTTTCTATGGCTTCCATTTGACAAATGCCATTCAGAGTCAACAGTTGATTCTCCAAATGATAGGAGATCAAGAACCAAACAAGTTTGGGCAAAAATTCTCTTTGGTTTCACTTGCAAAAATGGGTGCCGCGCTGCTTTTAAATAGTTTAGTTAGCTTTGTGCTTTTATTGCATAACTGACGTATAACTGATAAAATGCATATTGTTATCCACCCCAGTTGCAATAATAAAAGAAGTGTATGCTTTTAGTTCACATAAAACATGTTTTGGCAGAGTTACTTCCTCCAAGATTTTAAGTCAGTTCCACAGAAGGTGTAAGTGCAGGAAGAATTTATGGAAACATGGAGCAATCTGGCAAGGAGCCAAACTCCATCAGCTAAGAACAAACTTACTGACAGCTATTCTAAATGGCTTTAACTGATACCAATGAGAGACAAAAGCCAAATATGTTGGATAGTTAATAACTCCAACTGTTGCTGAAGTTACTTTAGTGTTGCACACCTTAAGACTTGTTCCACTAAGCATGAATGCAATTGGATAATTGTTCAATTATAGGACAAGAATTTGAATTTATACAGGATCATCTACAGAAGGGTCTCCAACCTTGACAACTTCAAGACATGGCTGACTAAGGAATTCTGGGAGTTGAAGTCCAGAAGTCTTAAAGTTGCCAAGGTTGGAAACCCGTGACCTACAATACATATCCGTTCTGAAAATGTACTTGAACAATTGAATCTATTTTTATTGTCCATTTTAAGGATTGGCAATTTTTGACCTTCTAGCTGTTGTTGGAATACAGTTACCACCATATTATCATCTTTTAATGACCCCATAATCCCTTGCGGAGTGGAGTCTGGGCAACTGAATGGAGCCAAGTGTTTACTGCCGGATGCCCTTCCTGTTGCCAATGCGGAGTTATATTCAGCAGATATATTCTCATCGTGGCCAGAGAGAGAAATATCTGCCTCTACCTAGGATTGAACTCACAGCCTCCTTATTGTGAGGCAAGAGCTCCACAGCTAGGCCACTGCACCACTCTGACTACAGTTACCATCATTCCTGCTAATTAGCCAACTTGATGTGAGAGGTCAACAATAGCTATCTGCTGGTTTCCCATTCCCTGAGTTATCGTATCAACAATATAGTAAGCACCTTCTCCAAGAGTCATAATAGGATTCAATCAATTTTACATATAGTTTGATATGGTTGATTAGATGCCTACAGAACAGGGAAATGGAGCTTCTACCTGGCTAAAGGTTGAACCAGGATTTCTATACCATGTTGAAAATAAACTCACTGCAAAAATGCCCACAATTGCTGGGAGGAAGTTTCAGAATTTTTAAAAAATAAAATGGATGCTTTAACCATTTAACCATTTAACTGCAAGGTTTTAAAGCATCCATTTTGATCTACAGCAAGGGTCTTCAAACTTGGCAAGTTTAAGACTTGTGGACTTCAACTCTCAGAATTCCTGAGCTAACATGACTGGAGGAGGAATTCTGGGAGTTGAAGTCCTCAAGTCTTAAAGCTGTCAAGTTTGAAGACTCCTGATCTACAGTATAACATCCTGATTTTAAAAATAGTCTTATTCCACCTGCTATCAACTCAAATTCTCAACTGATTCTCTCCATGGTTTTTATTGGTCCTTCATAGAAAAAAAAGTTTTTCAAGTCCTGAGCTAATTGATCCAATCCTCTCATAAGGTAGATTCCTAAAGTTGATGTCCATCCATCCATTATTTTTTCTTAGTCAGTTTTGCATTTTCAATACTAAAGGTGATGATATCTTATAAAAAAAAGAATCTTGTAATCTTCTATGTTTTGTTCAACATATGAAATCATATACACAAAATTACTTACCCTGCTTGCCACCACTAAGTACACAAGGCCTTCCGCTGACCGGAGTAGAGCGACAGCATCTTGATGGGACAGACCAACCAAAGACTGGCCATTGATCATTAGAAGCTCATCACCCACCTTCAGCCTGCCATCTCTAAGAAAACGAAGAACAAAATAGGCTTTATGCCATCCCAAAAAGAAAAACCTGCCTCGCGTGCTTAGCTTCTTCAGCCTTAAAAGAGGACTTGACAAGCTGGAAAATTCATGATGATATCAGAGGTCAGAGACAATGCTGGGTTATAGCTAAAATATTCCTTAGTAAATGTTTACCTCCATCCCAAGATTAAGACATAGACAAATAAGTGTCCATGCTTGATCTGGAAAATATGGCTCCATTCCATCCTCTTCAGAGGGAAATTTCAAGGTGAATATCAGAGGCTGTGTCTGCATTTTGTTAATAATGAATATTTAACTTCATGTTTACTTAACACTTTCCTCTGGAGAGTCTCAGAGTGCTTTATAAACTCGAACAGCATCACTAGTAAGTAGGTCAGCTCTACTACTGAATTTTTGTTTTGGAGTAGTTAACTCTGCATGGACTCATTCTGGTCCTAGCACTTGATCCTTCCCAGTATTAAATACTGGGGTGCTAGTCTTAATGGACAAGTCCCTTTAAGCATTTTTTTTTGTCAGTGGAAAAGTCCATGCTAAAACTCCTAAGGCTTGAGAATTTGATCTAATTTCTCATTTGGGAAAGGAAATCCCACAATCCACTGGCAGAAACGAATGTCAGAAACAAAAGCAAACCAAACAAACAAAAAATCCTTCCCAAGAGAATTCTTAAATACAAGAATTCCCACGGATCCCTTTTCTTTTAAGAACTTCCCTTTAAGGTTTAGTACTTAAAAGTCAGATTGCACCCCACCCAACATGGATTGTATTTTCAATACTTTGATGGGCTGCACCTAGGATGGCCAATGGCAAGATATTTTTTTTTCTGAACCTGGGCATTCTACAACTCCCAAAAGCTACAACTTTGTAAAACGTCAGCAATTTTTTTCCTTTCTTTCTTGCATGGTTTTGGGCTTGGGTGTAGAGCAGGTTAATGACCCTGAAATCTAAGTTATATCCCTTTTCCAGTACTAATGAAAGTTTTATTCCTTATTATTATCATCTAACAACTAGACACGAGAACAGTTTTTTCCTGAAAGCCATCACTCTGCTAAACAAATAATTCCCTCAACACTGTTCAACTATTTACAAAGTGTGCACTACTATTTCTGTTAATCTTCTCATCACTCCTTATCACTCATCCCCTCCCACTTGTGATTGTAGGACTGTAACTTTGTATCCTTACGATTTATATTGACTGTTTCCTAGTATTATTTGATTGTTGATTGTACCCTATGACTATCATTAAGTGTTGTACGTTATGATTCTTGATTCTTAATGAATGTATCTTTTCTTTATGTATACTGAGAGTATTTACATCAAGAGTGTCACACTTGGCCAATAAAGTATTCTATTCTATTCTATTCTATTCTATTCTATTCTATTCTATTCTATTCTATTCTATTCTATTGCAGGCCAGACAGATTACATGCAGTAAATTATGCTATAAAAGGTTGGCTTGTTTTCTTTTTCTTTCTAAACTTACAAATTCTTCCATTCTGCAGAAAGAGGCAGAATGCTGATTCCTAATGCTGGGAGTGAGATTATATTTGCCACAAGACAAACTGAGTTGAAGAAGGAAACACTTAAGTTGTAGTCGTATTTTGGCTTTAGATTTGCAGAAGGCCCTGGACTAGGTGCCTACTGCTGCTTTTCCCAACTGGACTTGGAACTATGAGAATTATAGTCTAGGGGTGTCAAATTGGTGGCCCACGGGCCAGCTGTGTCACCTGCAGGCCACGCCCACCCCAGTTCCGCGAAGATGTTGTGGTTAGCCGGCAGCAGGTGTGGACGGTGGAGGAGAGCAAGGACTCTGATGAGGGTCCAGGACCATTAGGGAGTGGATTGCTGCCTTCGGAGATTGTGGGGGCTGGCAGCAGTGATGAGGAGGTTCCTGAGGAGCCTGTGCCAAGTGCACGTGCGCACATGATTGATCGTAGGAGAGAGCAGTTATAGTAGCACAGGCGACTCGGAGTAAGGCTGCAAGGTAATGGCCCCTCCCTCAAGAGGATAAAAGCCAGGTTTGTAGAAGCATTCTTTGCAGACAGCAAAGATGCTCTGAGACTCAGCCTCGTGGACATCATAGTTCGTGTTTGGAAAATCCTGTGAATTAGTTCTTATCTCTGGGGTTTTGGCAGCCTTGACAAACAACTTGGCAAGGCTCTTTCTTGTTGGAGCTAATTAGTGGGAAGGAACAGAATTTGTGATTAAACCTTAAAAGGTGGGGGTTGCTGCCTTTGTCTGTGTTTGCTCCCTTGGAACCCGGTTCGGTCAGAACAGAAGGGGGGGAAAAATGTCATGATATGTCACATGACAGCAATGTGATGCAGCGAGTTTGACACCCATACAATGGGAGAATAAGTGGTGAAGGCAGGCTGGCTTAGTTGTTGAAAAGCACCAGATATCCAAGTTGTGCAATCACAACAGAGAATTTTTTCCCCCCAAGAAATAAGTTGCCTCTGTCCTTCATTCATTTGACAGATCTCCAAACCAACTTTTTTTTTTCATTCCTCTATTCAAAATAACTTTGCTGAGAAAAAAAAAAAAAGATCCAATTACCCTGCAGATACCTTGGCTCCATCCATGTTCAAGAATGCATAGATTTAAAAACAAATATGCACAATTATCTGTAGAAAGGTTAAAAAGATGAATACAGGGAGTCCTCAACTTACAACCATTTGTTTAGGGACCATTAGAAGTTATAATGGTACTAGAAAAAAATGACCAACGAGTGTTTTTCCCACATGAGCACTGCAGAATTCCCATGGTCACATGATCAAAGTTTGGATACTTGGCAACTGGCATGTACTTTGACGGCTGTAGTACCCCAGGGCCATGTGATCACCTTTTGTGATCTTCTGTCAAGCAAATTCAATGAAAAGCCAAATTCACCTAACTACCATGTCAATTATTTAACAACTGTACTAATTCACTTAACAACCGTGGTTAAAAAAGGTCAAAAACGGGGCAAAATTTACTTAGTCCTGTCTTACTTAGCAATGGAAATTTTGGGTTCAATTGTGGTTGTAAGGTAGGGACTAGCTATATGTACCAGTTAGCATTTGTCCTTTTAATATATTTGAAGTCTTAAACTTTCCAGAAGCAGCCTGTTCAAAACTGTTCAGTTTTCTCTAACTTTAAATTTATTACTAGTAAAACAATCTATATAGAGGATTCAAGAACCTAAGGAGTGTGGGGGAGAAGCATTATTTACCTTGAGTCTGCCACAGGCAGGAGGACACCCCATCAAAAGGATTTTATCCCTTAGCAAGTTTTGTTTTGAGAACAAAGCAAGTTCGTCATTTTACTTCCCTATTTTTCAAGTCTTACATTTAATATTCTTGCTAAATCTCTAGATACAGAGATCTGTTTCTCTGAGGGTTATAGCAACAAGAACAAGCATGTTTTTTTTTTCTACCAATAAGCTACTCAGGGTTACTGGGACACCTTAGAAAAAAATATTTCTGAGAGGAAAAGCTTAGGAAATATTTTTAGCAAGGAGTTATTCTGGGAATGCAAAAACAAAAACAAAGGCAACATGATAAATTCAGAAGATTGAGCAAATGGATCCCTTTACCACCAAGATCGCCAAACTTTTCTGGCAACAAGATAGAGAAGACATTCTTGTCAGTAAAATGTAATGATAATAAAATCATAACAATAAATCACCTCTTCCTTCTGTAGAGATCCTCAGTTATCCAGGTCATGGTTATCCCAAAGGTGCTTTTTCAGGACGCAAATGGACTTTCTTGGGTTTTTTTGTTTTTTGTTTTCTTTGTTTTCTTTTGAAGACGTTTCGCTTCTCAGCCAAGAAGCTTCTTCATCTCTGACAGGATTCACTCCCCATTCCCCATTCCCCGCCATCCTGTCAGAGATGAAGAAGCTTCTTGGATGAGAAGCGAAACGTCTTCAAAAGAAAAAAAAACAAGAAACTCAAGTTGCCTCCTGAAAAAGCACCTTTGGGACACTCCCTTCCTTCCTTCCTTCCTTCCTTCCTTCCTTCCTTCCTTCCTTCCTTCCTTTCCTTCCATCCTTCCTTCCATCCTTCCTTCCTCCTTCCCTTCCACACATTTTTCTCAGCAAGATTGTGGAAGTGGCTCGCCATTGCCTTCTTCCTTGGGTGGAGATAAAATGGCTGGGTCAAGGTCTTCTAACCGGCTTTGATGCCTAAGGCCAGACTAGAACTAAAAGTCTCCCAGTTTATTGATTGAGATTGCTGTTGTTATATGTTGGATTTTAATACTGAAAGTTACTTTGAGAACCAACCCCGGCCAACAAGCAAGTATAAATCAAATAATGTAGATATGATATCTGGTTTTATTGTCCTTGAGCTTTTGATCCCCAAGTGTATCTAATTAAAAGTTGGAAGAGACAGACTAGCATTGAAAGACCCACACAACAAATGCTACCTGTGAGCTGATCCACCTTCTTCCACCCGGGCAATGATGATGGCATGAGGGGAGCGCTTAGATCCACGGCCTCCAGTGATCTGGATTCCCAGCCCGTCGGTTCCCTTCATCATGGTCATCTTCCATATCCGACAGCCTTCTCTCTGGGAGGAGAAATTGAAGAGAGTCCCTATAATAGTGTTTGTTATTGGGAGTAAGTTGGTGGGAAATCCTTCTAACTGCATTTATTTATGAGCCACGGTGGTGCAGAGGGTAGAGTTTATTTATTTATTTATTTATTTATTTGATTTGATTTGTCAATTGTTTACAAGATAATAAGTATAAGTGTATACATAGTTCTGAATACATGAAATGGGTACATATAAGAAAAAGAAAAGAAAAATAAAAGAAACAATAGGACATGGACGGTAGGCACGTTGGTACACTTATGCACGCCCCCTACAGACCTCTTAGGAAAGGGGTGAGGTCAATAGTAGACAGTCTAAGGTTAAAGTTTTCGGGATTTGGGGAAGATACCACAGAGTCGGGTAGAGTATTCCAGACATTGATCACTCTGTTGCTGAAGTCGTGTTTCCTGCAATCAAGTTTGGTAGGTTAACCTTGAGTTTGCATCTATTGTGTGCTCTTGTGTTGTTATGGTTGAAGCTGAAGTATTCATTGACTGGTAGGACATTGCAATGTATGATTTTATATACCATACTTAAATCAGACCGAAGACGGCGTAATTCAAGGTTTTCTAGTTCTAGAATTTCAAGTCTGGTGGCATAAGGTATTCTACAACGAGTAGAGGAGTGGAGAACTCTTCTTGTGAAATATTTCTGGACTTTCTCAATTGTGCTAATATCAGATACGTAATGTGGGTTCCAGACTGATGAGCTGTATTCGAGTATTGGTCTAGCAAATGTTTTGTATGCAAAAACAAAAAAAAAGAGTGCAGTACTGCAGGCTACTTCTGCTGACTGCCTGCAATTTGGCAGTTGGAATCTCACCAGGCTCAAGGTTGACTCAGCCTTCCATCCCATGAGGTGGGTAAAATGAGGACCAGATTGTTGGGGGCAATAGGCTGACTCTGTAAACCGCTTAGAGAGTGCTGTAAAGCACTGTGAAGCGGTATATAAGTCTAAGTGCTATTGCTACCTATGGGGGTTCTGAGTCATCCAAGCCATGATTGACCCAATGGTGCTTTTTCAAGAGGCAACTGGACTTTCTTTGGGTTTTTTCCTTGAAGGTGTTTCACGTCTCATCTAAGAAACTTCTTCAGTTCTGACTGGAATTTTTTCAGTCAGAACTGAAGAAGCTTCTTGGGTGAGAAATGAAATGTCTTCAAGGGAAAAAAAAACAAAGGAAGTCCAGTTACCTCTTGAAAAAACACCTTTGGGCCTAACTGCATCTATTTTATCCTGGTGGAGAGCTAGCTTTTGCAACAAGAAAGGTCATGAAGTTGTCAGCCAAGAAAATCTATGTGTTGGCACAACGAGGAAGCGCCATTAAAGCCAATAAATCTGATGACATCTACTCAATGTCTGCCACCTAAAAAAATTATGAAACGGCAGCAACTTGTTTTCTCTGAGGGTCTTAGCTAAGATTTTAGGTCAAAAGTTGTGTATCTTTGGTTTATAGCAACCCTGGGGATTCCAAAGTAAGCATTAAAAGTATCTGGTGTGGGAGCTTTCCAATTCAAAGTGATTGATACTAGCTGGGCCTGGAGCCATAAAGAGACCTACCACAGTCAGGCATAATACAGAAAAGCTCATTCCTTGAACGGTACGTTTTTTCTATTGTAAACAACACTCTTTACTCACAAATATACAGGTAGTCCTTGACTTACAACCACACCTGGGACTGGCACTTCTGTCAGTGAGTGATGGTGTCATTAAGTGTGTCGTCTCTGATTTTACAACCTTTTTGCTGTGGTCATTAAGTGAGCCACAGCATTATTAAGCAAATCTGACTTTCCCCATTGACTTTCCTTGTCCAAAGGAAGGTCGCAAATGGTGATCACATGACTCTGGGACATGCAACCATTTCAATACTTGCCAGTTGCCAAACTCCCAAATTTTGATTATTTTGATTATTTTTAATTTGATTTGTCAATTGCTTACAAGATAATAGGTATAAGAATAAACATACCGTGTTTCTCATATAATAAGGCCGGGTCTTATGTTTTTTTGAGCCCCGAAAAAATGGCTAGGCCATCTTTTCGGGGGGTGACTTAATTCCCCCCCCCTTGCATCTTCGGGCAGGCGGGCGGCGATGGCTTGGATGTTGACCTCGGCATTGGTGGGGCACTTCGTATCGGGGTCAACGCAGGCAGCACCATATCCAGGTGTGCAACAAAAGTACTTCCTAACGGCAAGCCCCCCCCCATTCCGCATGTTTTAATATAGGCCTTAATTTGGGGGGAGGGGCTTAATTTCATTTCATGCCTATAAAACATGCTGGGACTTCCTATTGGGGGAGGCCGTATTGTTGGAGAAACAGGGTAGTTATGCATACATGAAATGGGTACATATAAGAAAAATAAAAGAAACAATAGGACAGGGACGGTAGGCACGTTGGTGCGCTTATGCACGCCCCCTTATGTGACCACGGGGACACTGTAATTGAAATAGGGCAACCCTCCCTGGCCGACTCGTCGCAGCCAACTTGCAGCAGGACGACTCGCCACGCGACAACTCACCGCGGGACAATTCAACACAGAATAACTCGAGAGAGGGGCAAATAGAATTGCAGCTCACCCCAGCTTTGAGGACTTCTAAGTTGAGATGGTTCATACCTAAAGAAAGACAAAGCCCACTGCAATCCATTTCTCTCCCTCCCTCCCTCCCTCTCCCTCTCTCTTGAGAGCTATTCTGTATTGAATTGTCCCACGGTAAGTTAGCTGGGACGAGTCGGACGGGACAAAGTATCCTATACCCAGGGGTGGGCTTCAAAAATGTCAGGAACTGGTTCTCTGCCTGGTTGCTGGGTGGGCGTGGCCATGGTGGGCATGGCCAAACCAGCCTCCTGCATCATGGCGGGGGTGGCATTTTTGTCAGAGTATATTCATGAACTGGAATAGAGCATGATAACAAGGTCAGCCAATGAATAGGCGCAGCAACTAAGTCAGCCAATGAGAACTATTTGGAAACTGAAACTAGAAGTAGCCTAGGCGGGGCTCTATATTAAGCTCTGCGGCTCTGCTGAGCTCTGAGTCAGTCTGTTGAAAATGAAACTGCTTCTCTCCTCTTGCTTGCCTGCTGAACTGAAGTGAAAGAGAAACTAACTTGCTTGCTTGCTGAAGACTAAGAGCTCTGCTCTGAACCTGTAACTTATCTGCTTCTGTTTGAGTTTGCTCCATGATGAAGAATCTACCACTGGTATTGTAAAAAAAATTACTTGTGTTTATAAAGAAGTTAAATGAAGCATCAGCCATCTGTGTTTATTTTTCTGGCGCTGAATTAACGCTGCAAAACGCTGAATAATTTTCACCCTCCCTGGGCGTTGGAGTCTTTCCTCCAGCCTCTGGGAGGGCGAAAACGGTCTCCCCAACCTCCAGAGGCCAGAAATGGGCCCGTTTCCATCCTTCCGGAACTTCCGGGAGGCCTGTTTTTCACCCTCACCAAGCTCCGGAAGCTTTTCTCGAGCCTCCAAGAGGACGAAAATGGCCTCCCCCAGACTTTGGAGACCCTCTAGAGCAGAGGTCTCCAACCTTGGCAACTTTAAGACTTGTGGACTTCAGCTCCCAGAATTCTCCAGCCAGCATAGCTGGCTGGAGAATTCTGGGAGTTGAAGTCCACAAGTCTTAAAGTTGCCTAGGTTGGAGACCTCTGCTCTAGAGCCTTCAGTAGGCCCATTTTTTGCCCTCCCCGAGCCTTGTACTTACCTGGGATCCAAAATGGGCCACGTGGGGACTCCTGGGAGGGGCGAGGTGGGCAGGACCAGCCAGGGGGTGGGATTTACTGGTTCGCCGAACTGCGCACAATCTCAGCTTGAGGATCGCCCGAACCCATGCCAACCCACAGCCGCCCACCCCTGCCTACACACCACTGCAATGGTTGTAAGTGCGAAGAGCAGCTGTAAGTCACTTTTTTCAGCATTGTCATTGCTTTGAATAGTTATTAAGCAAACCGCTGTACGCCATGGAATACCTGTATAAACAACGGCATGAAAGACGGATTTTTTTTCCTAATGGCTCACTAAGGAAGAAAACAATCCACAAAGATGCAGTTATGCATACACCCCCCCAAAAAAAAAACCCTGTCTCCACCAACACACATCTGAGAGATTTACTACAAAATACGCGCACGAACTTTCCAAACTGAATCCAGGAGGAAACCTGTAATACATCCCGAATGTTCTGAAGTGATCCATTTTAGCCCTTAGAAATCTGCACAAATTCCTGGCTCTAAGCCCAGCAGGCTCTGGTTAAAAGCAGCACACCTTGATTCCGGATACCGTTTTTTCTTGGCATTTCCTTTTGTGTTGAAAAAAGAGACTTCAGTATGCTTGGAATGCTTGAAAGAGGGTGGGTTATTGGTGGGAAGAGTACAAGGGGGGATGTTTTCCCTACATCTGGCAGGGTTTTTTCTTCTTCTCAGTAACAGCACAACAGTTGCTTCATAACTTCCTTGTTAGCAATATTTTGCAGGCAACAGGCCCCAAGGACTTAGTCTAATATTGTTTTAGGAGGAAGAGCAATATGTTTGCGGTAATAGAACAGATCAGCTTACAGATGATAAAGATTTCAGGGCTAGAAAGCTTTTTCTCCTCCTTTTAAAGGTTTTCCACTACTGAGGGCAACTTACTCAAAATGCTGATGCTTATTATATCGCATTCCAGCTCCTTTTCTCCGCTCCCACTGATATTCATACACTCTACAGAATCAGACTTAAGAGAATAACAGTACTATTAATGAGAAAAGTCAGTCACATGTCACACTGTTTCTATATTACATCTGGGATTCAAAAATTTCTACTACTATGGTTTTCTGGGCGTGGCTTGGTGGGCGTGGTGTGGCTTGGTGGGCATGGCAGGGGAAGGATACTGCAAAATCCCATTCCCTCCCCACCCTACTAACCTGCTTTCCAGCTCCGTTCTCCTGTGCAGGGCAACCAAAGAAGTCCCAGCCAATCAGCTGGGACTTCGGAGGCAGAGAACAGATGGGGGCGGGGCCAGTCAGAGGTGGGATTTGCCGGTTCTCCGAACTACTCAAAATTTCCGCTACCGGTTCTCCAGAATTGGTCAGAACCTGCTGAATACTACCTCTGCATCTGCTTCATAGAACACATTATTATGTAAATCAAGAAATTGGCATGGATGGAAGAGAATATTTGGAGCTCAGAGTTGAATTGATGCTCTCTGAGCTTGGTTGTTTTCTTGCAGATATTTCATTACCAAACTACGTCCCATCATCAGTGCTAGAGGAGATAGGGTTTGTTAGGCTGTTGTTTGCTATTAGTTAATTTGGCTTTGGGTGTCAGTGTTCCAACTAACCAACTCCAAACCAATGAACTCTGAGACAAGCATTTCCTCAAAGTTCCATTTTATTGGAGTTGTCATATTGGCACATCTGGGAAAACCTGAATCTGAGAGTTCTGGGTTTTCCCTTCCCAAAAGACAAATCAAAGATCCATCTCCTGCATTCATCAGTCCATCACATGGCCCAATCAAATCTTCATCCCAACTGGAGACATCCCCCACAGTCACTCCACTTCAGGTGCAGGGCAACATGTCCTTGACTCTCTGAGAAAGAATGTTGTTGTGTCTAATCTTCTACCTCACTATGAAATTCCCCCCTCCCAAATTCCCAGGCACTAAATGTGGCAGCCTCGAAGCTTCCAAGTAAAAAATGGCTTCCAAGGCTGACATTGGGAGTGAAATAAAGCCATTTCTTGCCATGCCATTCCACTTCTTCACTGGCTGGAAAAGAAGATAGAGAAATGGAGAGTAGGAAGAAGCTACCCTTTTTATCCTTTCCAGTTCAATAGAAAGGTTGAAAGAAATTATACAAAAGGAGAGCTTAGAAGTCTATTCATCCCTTGGCAGGATAATTCTTGCCAAACTGAACAGAGCAGGATCAAATGTGATACAGTAAGAGAAATTGGGGAAAGTTGGGGAGTTGGAGAGAGGCTGTAAAGAAAATCCAGATTTATTGATGACCTGTGGCAGAACTAGCATGAGGGTGGTAACTCCATCCTATTTTCTCCTTGATCACTCATTGGTTTTCAAGACCATCAACCAAGGTATCCTTTTAAACCACCTTTGATGGTAGGGGGTTAGTGTTTTATAGGTTCTCTCCTTTCTCTGGCTGGTTTCAATTGAAGTTCACAGGCAAGGGGAGATTTTACCCATGGCCCCTTCTTTGTGGATTGCTACAGAATTTGGCACTCTGTCCCTGTCTATAGAGTAGAGTAGAGTAGAGTAGAGTAGAGTAGAGCAGAATAGAATAGAATAGAATAGAATAGAATAGAATAGAATAGAATAGAATAGAATAGAATAGAATAGAATAGAACAGAACAGAATAGAACAGAATAGAATGGAATGGAAGTTTATTGGCCAAGTGTGATTGGACACACAAGGAATTTGTCTTTGGTGCAAATGCTCTCAGTATACATAAAATACATTCTTCATGAATCATAAGATAGAACACTTACTAATAGTCATAGGTTACTAATAAGCAATCAATCATACTAGGAAACAAATGGAACAATATTAATTGTAAAGCTACAAGCAACACGGTTATAGTCATAAGTTGGAAAAGGAAGGTACTAGAAAGGATGAGAAGAGAAACAGTAATATAATCTTAGTAAATTTGAAACTGTTGTGGGAATTAGTTGTTTAGCAGAGTGATGGCATTTGGGAAAAAACTATCCCTGTGTCTAGTTCTTCTGGTGTACAGTGCCCTATAGCATCATTTTGAGGGAAGGAGTTGAAACAATTTATGTCCAGGATGTGAGGGGTCTGAAAATATTTTCACGGCCCTCTTTTTGACTCGCAGAGACTACTGGTCCTCAATGGAAGGCAGGTTGGTAGCAATAGCTTTTTCTGCAGTTCTAATTATTTGTTGAAGTCTGTCTCTGTCTTGTTTGGTTGCAGAGCCAAACAAGACAACTTACAACCATTCCTTTAAAAAACATTAAAAAATCTGTAGCTCCTTTGAACAAACATGCAAATTTATCACTTTCCTGCTTTCAGAAGTATGGGAAATGGTTACTAGCACGGAACAAGCCAGGATATGAAGCCATAGACTGAGCTTTGCATAATATCCTGGTTTATTCCCAGTGATTGCTGCAACTCCACAGAGGCAGTACTGAACTATCTGAATCAATCAATAAGCTCCCACTCAGTCTAGTAGGGCAAATGCTTAACTTTGGATGGATTCCCCCACCACTTGTTTCTGAACTTCCCTTCTGTTTGCATCACTTAAAGAGATCTAGATGAAATTTGCATTTAAAAGAAGCATAAATGTCTCTATGCATATGCTACAAAGACAATTAGGCTGGAGCTGGAATGTAATTTTCTATCTCATTATGTGTGAAAAATGGGTTATCTATCTTATACAACAGGCCCCAAATGAGAATAGCATTTTTTAAAAAATAATCATGTTGCTTCTAGGAGTTATTTGCCTCCGTCAGGAAAGCACTGGCTATGAAAAAGATGCATTTATATTGGGAGCAATCTATATCTTGAACTGCAAGCCTATGATGCAACTTTTGAGAGACAGATCAGGATTGTGCCAAAAAACCTGGGTTGTACCCCAGATCGGACAGGATGCTTAAATTCTTTGCTTTCGTACATACTGCAGCTTCATCATTAATGAATCAAAACGGAAGGTTGTTTGCTTATTTCCACAAGCAAAAACAGAGTTTATGTTGTCGTTTGCAATAAGGTCTAAAAAAAAAAAGCTGTACAGAAGCAATGGGAATTGATTTGAAGAAATCCTCGGCAACATAAAATTGACAGCGTGTAAAGTTTATTCATTTGGGCAGCCTTCATTAAGCTCTTTTTTGTTGTTGTTGTTGCCCTGATTTTGTGAATATTGTGTATTTTGTAAGACAAGTCTGAACAGTCTTTAAATTGTAAAGATGGCATATTTAAATAAATAAATAAATAAGAGTTTTCGATGAAAGTGCAGAGATGCCCAATTCAGCATCTGGAATTTACATAAATTGTGCTGTATTTCTGGAGCTTTGGGTAGCAGCTCTGCATTAAGTGTAATGAATTTTATGGTTTGTGAAATGACTTGCTGCAGCAAGATAGTTCATATTTTGGTTAGTCTAAAGAAAAGAAGAATTAGAGGTGACATGATAGCAGTGTTCCACTATTTGAGGGGCTGCCACAAAGAAGAGGGACTCAAATTATTCTCCAAAGCACCGGAGGGCAGAACAAGAAACAATGGTTGGAAACTAATGAAAGAGTAAAGTAATCTGGAATTCAGGAGAAACTTCCTAACGGTGAGGACAATTAACCAATGGAACAGCTTGCCTCCAGAAATCATGGGAGCTCCATCACTGGAAGTTTTTAAGAAGAGATTAGACAATCACTTGTCTGAAATGGTATAGGATCTCCTGCTTGAGCAGGGGGCTGGACTAGAAGACCTCCAAGGTCCCTTCCAGCTGTATTGTATTGTATTGTATTGTATTGTATTGTATTGTATTGTACTCTACTCTACTCTACTCTACTCTACTCTACTCTACTCTATTGAAATACATCAGCAACCTTCTAGCCAAATATGACTCTGCTGGTCCAGTCGAAACTTTGCAAGAGGATCTGATGAAGATCTCACTCAGGATAAATAGCTGGTCTTTTCAGAAAACTCTAATCTGGAGATACAGTTGTCTTCTGGTCCTCTTTGCATTTTCGCAAGACCATATTGGTCATTAATGCCTTTAAGTTGTGATGATTACAGGCAACCTCTTCTGTAATCTTTTTGTTATTTTATTTGTGACTTTATGTCCTTTGCTTTGATTTACACTACTTAGAATTGGTTATAATTACAGCCGTTTAAAAAATTATAAATCAGTAAAATGGAAAGAAATGGTTGAAGAATAATGCCACCTCTGGAACTAATAATAACAATGGGGCCAGGATACACCTTTGCCTTACCCCTTCATTTGTGTGAAACCTCTGGAGCTAGTAAAACTCTTTACACAGAGACTGGATTGGCATACTGTGTAAATATCATGTATTTCTTGTCACCTGGTTTTGTGTTAATCCAGCATTTGTGTTTACTAAACCATGGTTTAGGTCATAATGTGTTGCATGAAGCCGATTATCACTTGTTAAGCAAATCTTGGTTTAGTGAGAAATGTAATCCCAATCAACGATGGATCTTTTGCCATCACTATAAATTACACTCTGTTTCATTTGGACTCTGTATATTCTGTAAACCCAATCATACGGAGCTTATAATTGAAGTTTTATAATTAACCAAGTGTGGTTTATTCAGGAAAGCACAATTAAATAAACTATGACTTAGAGTACTATATGAATCCAGTCAGACTGCTAGAATATTCAGCCCAATTTATCTGCTGACAAGCTTGTTGCCAACAGCTCTCTAAAGCAGATAGCTTACAAGCATGCTACGGAGATGAGACTTTCTCTCTGCTGAAGCAGATATGGCTTCATAAACGACATGGAAAGGAGTGAGATTTGATTCCCTTTCCAGAGGAAAAGCAAAATACAAGTAATCCTTGGCTTATGATGACAATTGGGACCACTATTGCCATCACAACATCATGTAACCATGTCGCCTAGCAACGGCAATTCTATAAATCCCCAGTTCTCAGCATTAACAAGGACTGCACAGGTTGTTAAGCAAGGACCTCATATGACCGCTGTTTCCAACACTCCCGGAGGGTTTCCCCCACAGATTTTGCTTGCAGGAAGCTGACAGAAATCATAATTGGGGACTGTGGGGATACTGCCGTGGCTAGAATTGTAAGGACCAATGGTGGTATGCTGCTGGTTCGCACCGGTTCTAGCGATCAGGTAGCGCTGGTCAGCAGTTGGTCCCACCTACCTGCCCCCACCCTTTCCTGTCCTATATTTATTTGTTGCTCAGCTGATAGGCAAGGCAGAGCAAATTGCCACATCTCAGCTGTTTTACTCACCAGCACTGATGGTAAGATAAGTTTTCATGCTTATATGAAACTCCTACCCTCAAAACGATGCTATAGAGCGCTGCACACCAGAACAACTAGACACAAGAACAGTTTTTTCCCAATCGCCATCACTCTGCTAAATAAATAATTCCCTCAACACTGTCCAACTATTTACAAAGTCTGCACTACTATTACTGTTAATCTTCCCATCCTTCCTTTCACCCACCTCCTCCCACTTATGGCTGTATGACTGTAACTTTGTCGCTTGTATCCTAACGATTTTTATTGACTGTTTCCTAGTATGATTTGATTGCTTATTGTACCTTATGACTATTATTAAGTGTTGTACCTTATGATTCTTGACTGTTGACGAATGTATCTTTCTTTTATGTACACTGAGAGCATATGCAAGACAAATTCCTTGTGTGTCCAATCACACTTGGCCAATAAAGAATTCTATTCTATTCTATTCTATTCTATTCTATTCTATTCTATTCCATTCCATTCCATTCCATTCTATTCTATTCTTTCTTTTTAGAACACTCCACGTGCACCCACAAAACCAGTAGTAAAATATTTTGAATTCCATCAGTGGTAAGGACCCATGATGAGTACCATTTTTTTCAGCGGTGAGGTAACAAAGAACTTTTAAACCTTGCTGAACGAATGGTCATAACCTGAGAAGTGCCTGTATTATTTCTCTGTTATAAAACAACCTAAAAAGATTGCTTTATATATATTTTTATTTATCATTTACTTGCATCCCATCTTTATTTTTACAAATAACTCAATGCGTCAAACATATCAAACACTCCTTCCACTTATTCTATAACTTGCATTCAAGTTGCGAGTTAAAATATTGCAATATTTGATTTAGTGTGAATTGTAAATTGATACCAGGTGAAGTTTAATGGACTCAAAATGCAGTTAATGAGATGTACACAGTTGTGGTTGGGATTTCAGTTGCTGCTAATCTTCATGTGTGGAAAATAGAGGAAAAAAATCAGGAAAACAATAAAAATTTTAAAAGTTCATTATAACATTAGAACAAAAATTTGATACAACTGAACAACATGAATGTAGTCATAGCAACACTAAATTAGGACAAGATGTTGGAATAACTTGAATTTACGGTAGGATTTTTTTCATTTTTATTTTGCTTTACTCTCTGACATTATTAACCATAAATTTAAACTGTAACGATATTCTTTTTACCCTTAACTGTAATGTTTCATTAAGATAGATATAAACATTACGTTTAAAAATTTTTATTGCCTGTTTCCATCAAGTTGGAACCAATTATTCTATTTTCCATAGAAATGTCACTTCAGGTATTTTGAATTCAAACAATGCGGCCATTTTATAGGATTCATTAAACACACTAATTGAGATCTATCTGTAGTGACCACAGTAGAGCTGAATGTGATTGCGATTTTAGCACAAAACTGAGAAGCAGGAATGTGAACTATCTTATGGGTTGCATATAAAACCAGACCTTAGCTAATTTGTAATATGGGGCACCCAAAAACTATTAGATGATAAATAACATTGCAGCTTCAAATCTTCAGATGTGCCAGAGGCGTCTGCAATTATTCTGTGAACAAAACTATGAATTTAGCCTTTAAGTGAATCAAACAATCCATTATTCATTCCAGAATATAGGACTAAGGAAATAAACCCATTGTGGCTACAACACAATTTGGGGCGATCATTAAAAGGCTCTCAGCTTTACACACATGCTCAGATCTATGAATGGTGTTATTGCTTCCCTTCTATTCTGAAAAAGACATTAAAAGATTTTTAATGCGATGGTATACTTCCCAATATGCTTTTACAGAAACCACTCTGAATGCTGGGAGAAAAATGAAGAGAATAAAGTTTATTTTGTTATACAATTATTACAATTCCGCCCAAAAGTATAATTCAGAAGTGGTATTCAGCAGGTTCTCACCAGTTCTGGAGAACCGGCAGCGGAAATTTTGAGTAGTTCGGAGAACCGGCAAATCCCACCTCTGACTGGCCCTGCCCCCATCTGTTCTCTGCCTCCCGAGTCCCAGCTGATTGGCTGGGTCTTCTTTTGTTGCCCTGCACAGGAGAACGGAGCTGGAAAGCAGGTTAGTGGGGCGGGGAGGGAATGGGGATGTTGCAGTAACCTTCCCCCAGAAGTGGGGAGGGAATGGAGATTTTACAATATCCTTCCCCTACCACGCCCACCAAGCCACGCCCACCAAGCCACACCCACCAAACCACGCCCATAGAACCGGTAGTAAAAAAAATTGAATCCCACCACTGGTATAATTAGTTCCAAGTGACTAGTGCAACTATTAGAGAAGTGTTTGATTAAATTCTTAACTTCAAGGTAATTTCATATCAATAAACAGATGAGACTGAGGAGGGGGAGGTCAAAAAAGTCAGGATAAAAAGGACGGAGTCTTGATCATATAGTTATAGGGTCATTGGGAGGTGAACTGCTGGCGGGTTGCTAACGAAACACCCCCCTGGACTAGCAGTTCACCTCCCAATAACCCTGACCCTGATGTAGGTCTCTCTATCACAAAACCCATCATAAGACTTGAGGAGGACTCACACCTGACCCATCACAAGGCCCTCACTTGATACACCCACACCTGAAGCCCTTATGGCCAGAAGCACACCAACATCCCCTAAACTCCACTGGAGAGGTTACCTAGCCTGGTAATGAAACGTTCAGAAACCAACCCCCAAGCTCATCCTACAGATATCGCCACTATTGCAAACCGAAAGTAAATGCTAGAATTTGGCAGAACTGTTGTAAAATTGCAGGAGACGATTAATGGCTGTAAGTGCAGAATGCAGCCTGGTTGCTGAGTGCCCAAAGTGAAGTCACATGACTACAGGGGAAGGGGCATAATCATAATCAAGTTTGAATCCAGGCTGTAAGTATCCCCCAGGAGAATCCTTTGGAACTTGGAACCAGTAAGTGACAATTTGGGAGCTGAGGACTATCTCTATGAACTTCATGACATGATCCCAGGGTGTGATTCAGCCAGTTCGCACCAGTTCCAGAGAACTGGTTGTTAAGTTTCTGAGAAATTTGGTGAACTGGTTGTTGGAAGAAATCATTAGGGCAGAGAACCAGTTGTTAAATTATTTGATTCCCACCACTGCATTGTCCTATAAATTAACATAGTTATATTGCATGTTACTTGCCCTCTTCCACCACCACCCCCAATGCAAATGCACAATGGGAGGCATGACTATCAGTAGCTTCTTACTCAACTGCACTCAGTCGTAAATCTAAACTTTTATTTTGTAGAATGTGCAAGATCAGCCCTTCAATGTTTGAGCAGGAAGTAATATCAGTCTACGCTTTATCTGCAGTGAATTAATTCTACTGCTGGTAATCTATGGGAAGAAAAGAATTCCTGCAGCTTTCTTCAATGTAGTAAGATAAGCTTTCAAAATTAGGTTGAATGTAATGAGTTGTTGGAGCAGAAAATGACAGGAATAAGAAAAGCCATAATGGGGGAGCCAGAGAACGCATCCAAGGCCTTTGGAAACAGGCCATAAATCTTGGTTAGGAATATATTGTCATTCTAAATCACGGTTTGGTTTAACCACATTAGTTTGGTTCACAAATAACATAAAGCAGGGTGTATAATTTGTCCCAAGATAAGGATTATATTTGGCCTTCGAGTAGCATCCTGGGACCTATATTCAAAAGAGAGAAAATACTTGGAACAGGGACATCCCCTAAACAGGATTTCCATTCATTAAAAGAAACTAGGTTTGAATGAAAGTTCATCTCAAGAGGAATGTTTCCTTTCAAATCAGAAGAATGAAGATTCATTCACAAAGGAAGACCCCAGGAATCGGGGAGTTAACTTCACTATTCTATCATTGTTAATTGAGCACTTGGACTTTACTATCTCTCCTGTGTAGGCTTAGGAAAAATAGCAAAACTGCCATTTTATAGTCCAAAGCTAAATTCCAAAAAGTTATGCATAGCCAAAGAAACAAACAGAGAAAGAATCAGTGAGTTGGTCTAGAAGTCAAAAGTCAAACCAGTCTCAATCCAGGTCATAGTTTCAGAGAGAGAAAAGACTTAGAGCAAAGGTCAGTCTCTGGTTCAGTGTTTTTCAATCTTGGCAACTTTAAGACCTATGGACTTCAACATCCAGAATTCCTGAGGAATTATGGGAGTTGAAGTCCACAGGTCTTAAAGTTGCAAAGGTTGAGAAACACTGCTCTAGATAGCGAAATCATTACTCCTAGGGGGTTTTGTCGATTGTACGTCTCTACCTCCAGCCACCCTGATGAAGCTCTCAAATACCTGGAGGCTGGGAGTGCTTAGATGGGGAAGAATGGGTTTGAGTTTTTACCATGGCAAGGCTGAGTGGCTGTGGGTCTGGGGTCCTTGAGTCCAAGGATTGGACCTTTGAAATTGATCTGGGCGATACTGCCCGGCTTAGACTCAGTATGCAACTGGGGAGCCTTCCTGGACTCCTAGCTCCTGCTTGAGGAGTATTTAGCAGTTGTCAGGAGTGGGATTCTACCGGTTTGGCCCGGTTTGGCTGAACCGGTAGCTCTGAAGATAATCCAGGAGTGAACCAGTTCGCTCCAACAATCAGCTGTTGGGCCATTCCACCAGCTCCGGCTCCATACTGACCTTTATTTGCTGCTTTTGATGCTCAGCTGCAACATGCGGTACAGCTGATTGCTATGCGTCAGCTGTTGAAGACACAGGGAGAGTGAAGGAGTGCAGGAGAAGATCAATCGGAAAGCCTCTGCATGCACACAAAGATGCCCACCAAGCCATGCCCACTGAACCAGTGGTAAAACAATTTGAATGCCACCACTGGCAGTTGTCGCCAAGAGGATCTTTGCACAATTTTGTCTTGTGTGCCTGTTGCTGGCCCTATTTTATTCTCTCAGAACCTTACTTGCATCCCGGTAGGATTACTGCAAAGCACTCTATATGCGGCTGCCACTGAAGACCATCTGGAATGTACAAATGGTCCAGAATGCAGCATCATGGGTGATTGTGGATCAGAATCAGAATAGAGCTAGAAGGGACCTTGGAGATCTTCTAGTCCAACCCCCTGCTCAAGCAAGAGATCCTATGCAATTTCAGCCAAGTGACTGTCCAGTCTCTTCTTACAAACTCCAGTGATGAAGCCCCTACAAATTCTGAATGCATGCTGTTGCACTGGTTAATTGCCCTCACTGCTAGGAAATTTCACCTTAATTCCAGGTTGTTTCTCTGATTGTTTAGTTTCCATCCATTGTTCCTTGTCTTGCCTTCTGGTGCTTTGGAAAATAAGTTGACCCCCTCCTCTTTGTGGCAGCATCTCAAATACTGGAATACTGCTATCATGTTCCCCCCAGTCCTTTTTTCTTTAGACCAGCCAAACCCAAATCTTGCAACTGTTCTTCGTATGTCTTCGTCTCCAGGTCCTTAACCATCTTAGTTGCTCTTCTTTGCACTTTTTCCAAAGTCTCAATATCTTTTTTGTAATGTGGTGACCAAAAACTAGATGCAATATTCCAGGTGTGGTCTTACTAAGGCTTTATAAAGCAGTACTAATACTTCATGTGATTGTCAAGCATCCAGAAAGTATCCATGATATCAATCACTCTAAGACGTTATCTCTCCAATTTTACAGGCAAATAGTGTTTCTAAATAATTTTAAAAACAAGGATCATATGAGCTTTTTTTGCCTGCTGCCCCACACTTGCTGACTCATGTTTAAGGATGCTTCTCACTAAGTCTGTATGCTGCCACCACCCGGTGGAGCTGCACTGGTTCCCAGGCAGCTTCCAAGTGCAACTCACAATGTTGCTTATCCATTTTGCATCCCTAGTCTTCCTACCCCTTATGCTCTGATAGGAAAGGCATGATTCAGATCTCTTCATTCAAACAATGAAACATCTCGTTAGTATATAGGGTTGCCAGCAAAAGGAGAACATGTATTAACAGGCATAGTGTTAAAATCAGGTATTGTCTGTTTTTTTTTTTGTTTTTTTTAAATCTACAAGCTATCTCTTCCTGAAAAGATTTAATCAGTGACACACTGAAAGCTTTTGCCTCCTAACCAGCTCTAGCACATTCTTGGGATTGAAAAACTAGCCTGATGCCAGCAAATCATTCCTTATACACGCAGGCCTCTCTCTTTTTTTTTCTTATTGCATGCAGTTTTCCACTGTAATTTTTCTTGCAGATGCCAAAATAGTTAAAAAGTTAATGTGTTCTCTTCTCCCCACCTCCATTTGTCCTTCTTTCTAATGGCCCACATCCTCCTTTGCTGATTCAGATATCTGGTAGCTCCAATCTGATGGGTCCCAGGAAGTATTCAAACAAGTTCCTGACGGCAGGACAAGAAAAAAATGGATGGAAACTAATTAAGGACAGAAGCAACCTGGAACTAAGGAGAAACAACTTGCCACCAGAAGTTGTGAATGCTCCAACACTGGAAGTATTTTTTAGAAGAGATTGGACAACCATTTGTCTGAAATGGTATAGGTTTCCTGCCGCGGCTAGGGGTTGAAATAGAAGACCTCCAGGGTTCCTTCCAACTCTATTGTACTGTTCTGTTATGTATGCACTTGGTGGTGGTCTCTATCTTCTGGCATGCAGTTGGACCAACTGTCCTGGTCTTCAGGAAGCCTGCTGAGACATGGCTCTTTCCCTGGTTGTGATGTGCTGGAGCCCCAATTGGATGTTGATGTTATTTCTATTGGGATCACCATTTTATTTTATTTTATTTTAATTGTTTCATTATTGTTTGTAGAATTGTGGCTTTAAAAGGATACCTTGGTTGATGGTCTTGCAAACCAATGAGGGATCAAGGAGCAATAGGATGGAGTTACCACCCTCATGCTAGCTCTGCCACAGGCCATCAAGAAATCTGGATTTTCTTTACAGCCTCTCTCCAACTCTCCAACTTTCCCCAATTTCGCTGACTGTATCACATTTGAGGGTGGCTCAGTGGCTAAGACGCTAAGCTTGTCGATCAGAAAGGTCAGCAGTTCAGCAGTTCGAATCTCTAGCACCACATAACGGAGTGAGCTCCCGTTACTTGTCCCAGCTTCTGCCAACCTAGCAGTTCAAAAGCATGTAAAAATGCAAGTAGAAAAATACGGACCACTTTGGTGGGAAGGTAACAGTGTTCTTTGTGCCTTTTGTGTTTAGTCATGCCGTTCACATGACCATGGAGACATCTTTGGACAGTGCTGGCTCTCCGGCTTTGTAATGGAGATGAGCACCGCCCCCTAGAGTTGGAAACGACTAGCACGTATGTGCAAGGGGAACCTTTACCTTTATCTTATTCTTTTGTGTTGTAGGTTTTGTTGAATTTTTTGGGACCCATCCAGAGTTATCTTGGTTGAATTGGACAGCTCTAAAAGTATAACTAGAATACAGATGTGGTTCTACATTAGGCATATATATGAAAAGCCCCCTTATAAAAGACAGGTTCTACAAGCCCATCTAAAACAGCGCAAAAAGCAGGAAGACAAATTTCAGCTTACAAACCATATAGAGAATGTTGACTTTGAAGAAGACACAAAAAGGTTTTGAAAATATAACATGGCTTCAAAACAACTGAAAGTTCTCTGCTAAACTGGATAAGATAATGATGTTCTAGTGCACAGGTGTCAAACTCGCCACGTCACATTGTTGTCACGGGATGTATTGCAACAGTTTTTTTCCCCTTCACAGAGCTGGGGTGGGTGGGAGTGGTTTGACACCCCTGTTCTAGTGGAAAGAATCAGGAGAGGGAAGAGAACTGTCAAGGTGACATTTGACAATGTTTGAGAGACCAATTAAGCCTCACTGGAGAGTAAAAAAATGTATGGGAATTGAGAATTGCAGCCATCATATAAAACAAGGTATCATAGATGATGGTCATCCCACAATCTGATTCTTCTAACCCAGCCTAGTCAATAAGACTAGGTGGAACAGATATGAACATGTGAATAAAACTTTTAATTCAGAAGATGAATAAAAACAATAAACCTATTTTTACTTCTACAGGTTTGTACCTTTGGATACCTCCAGTATCCCTGGAGGTGCTTTCTGACACAGGAAAAGGTATTTTATAAATACTAAGATGTGCTGTTTCTTGTTGGTCTGCTCCATGTAGGATCTACGGTTGAGTGCTTATACATTAGTAAGGTCAAAGGCTTGAGGTGAACTTTAGCTTAGATGAAGGCAAAAAGAAGATATGAGCAAGTGAAGAGAGAACCAGCTTTGAAAAAAAGAAAATCAGTCCAGGCAAATAGTGTTTCTAAATAATTTTAAAAACAAAGGGGGATTATATTTGTTCAGGTGGTTGCAATAACCCTGAAGAAAGTTTAAAGGTCTTGCCAAGGAAATTATGTCAGGAGCTTGAGTGCTGATGGAAGACTATTCCCTAGAGCTCATTTGGTTTGCAAACAGCTATGCCAACATTTTCAACTCTTGGTTTGCAAGATCTCTCCCCTGTAATCATGAAGATTCATCAGGTTTTGTGGTCTCAGCAGATGTCCCTCCGCCCTCTTACACATGGAAAACAAATAAAATCCACTCGCTTTTGTTAAGGAAAACTAATGAGAATTGCAGCATGACGCTAGTCTTGCAGTGAAGATCTGAAAATATTCATAAATACCCATTTGAACTGCTCAGTATTTCTAGTCCCTGCACTGCAGATCTGCAAAATGGGCTCGCAGTTGCACATATAGCTACATTCTAATCAGTTGGAATTGCCCTGTATGTTTTTAACATATTTTCTGGATCTACATGATACAATGAGTATTTATACATCAAGTTAAGCCACAAAAAAACTAAGCTCAAGACACAGTGAAAATGCAACTGGGTTTTCGCATATTTGTAAACAGCCTGCAGAACCATGGCAGGAATTATTTCCATGCTCTCAGTTCAGTTTTGCCTGGAGCATTAACTGAGCTAAAAGCTTCATATTTATCATTCAACATTTCAATATTCAATATTTTGCCTCAAACACACAACACTTCAGCTCTTAGCTCAACAGCTTGCCTCTTATTGCCACTAACTTGGCACTAATGATGAACATTAAACACACAAATGTATACAATGATTAGGTCTAGGGAAATGGCCTCTGCCTCGCTCGCTTTGCCAAAAATTATTTTTCAAATAGCATGCTTGAATTTTTAGTGTTTACTTGTGGAGTGGCAATTTGAAGCTCCAGTCCAGAATACAATAGGCAGTGCATTTGCACTTTGTGAAGTGCACTAGTACAAGGAAAGACCTAATCTTAAAGCATTAAAGCAGCCATGTCCTCCAGAAGGTTCCCCATAGCTACTTTAAAACTCTTCCATATTGTCTGCATAAGTACATGATGCAAAGAGCACATTTCCACTGGAACCATCAGCAATGTGAAATATCTATATAGACATACATACAAAAATAACCAAAGAAGGTATTCGAAACAGTCTTACCGAAAAGATGTGGCTGCTTTAACATTCAAGCATCCCACCCTTGAACTGATTCATTTGAGCAGTGTTTCCCAACCTTGGAAGTTTAAGATGTGTGGATTTCAATTCCCAGAACTCCCAGGCCGATAAATAGCGATAGAAATTGCACTTTGATTTATATACCACTTTATAGTGTTTTATAGCCCCTCTCTAAGTGGTTTTACAGAGTCAGCCTATTGCCCCCAACAATCTGGGTCCTCATTTTACCCACCTCAGAAGGATGGAAGGCTGAGTCAACCTTGAGCCTGGTGAGATTAGAACTGCCAAATTGCAGGCAGCTGGCAATCAGCAGAAGTAGCCTGCAGTACTGCACTCTAACCACTGCGCCAACGCGGCTCAATGGACCATTTTAATCTTTTTAAATGTTCAATATTCAAAGAAGGTTTAAATATTGAAGGAACAAGTACCTCTTTTTTAATTTTTACACACACACACACACACACACACACACACACACACACACACAATTTATTTATTTCTGGTACCCAAGTACTGAAAGTTCTTGACGTCTTTACCTGTAAGGATAATTCACTGGAGTTGAGGTCTAGAATGCCTCCATCTGAAAGACGGGAGCGGTAATGGTCTCCTGGAAAAGGGAAGTCTGCTGTGAGAAACTGATCGTCCCCTTGATTCTCTGCTTTGGATGCCACTGAATGCAACCCATCCAGGGTGCAATGTCCATTCTCCTGCTCCGTTCTGGAGGTGCTCTTGTTGTCCTTACCCCCAGAAACAGTTCGGGTAATGACCCCAAACTTTCTCGTCCTTTTGCCATTTGGGGTGGTTTTCCCACTGGGTTCGGAGGTAGGCCTGGCTTTGGGTTCGGTGCTCTTACTGTTGTTGCCATTTGACGGAGGAAGTGGGGCCTTGCGCTTGATTCGGCGTAACATGATCAAGTAGATGAAGCCGCCATTCCAGCACTGATCAGCCAGATAACTGCAGGGAGGAGAGAAGAAAGAAAAATGCAAGCTTTTATATATTTGCTTGGGAAAGGTAGTTGTTCTTTGTTGCAAAGTCATGTCCAACCCATCGTGACCCTATGGGCAACATTCCCCCAGGCCTTCTAGTCATCTTCTGGAGTCCATTTAAGCAGTAAAGGCAGGATTTCGAAGAGGCAGAGGAACTAGAGATCAAATTGCTAACATATGCTGAATCATGGAGAAAGCTAGAGAAAGGTAGACAGGGACCTAAATCAATAAGCACCCTGGATCTTGAATGTCCCAAAGGTGCTTTTCAGGAGGCAATTGGACTTTCGCTTCTCATCCAAGAAGCTTCTTCAGCTCTGACAGGATGGTGGGGAATGGATCCTGTCAGAGCTGAAGAAGGTTCTTGTCTTCAAAAGAAAACAACAAGAAATTCCAGTTGCCTCCTGAAAAAGCACCTTTGGAACAACCATGACTTGGATGACTGAGAATCTCTACAGCAGGGGTGTCAAACTCACGTCGTCACGGAGTCGTCACGTGACAAATCAGGATCTTTCCCCCCCTTCGCTAAACCAGGCGCGGGCATGGGCAGCGCGTGACACATCCAGCTTGGAGGCCGGGAGTTGGACAGCCGTGCTCTACACCCTGAATCTTGAATCTGTGTTAGAAACGCGAGCTTAGAAGTTTCATTCGGATTATGTCAAGCGTTCCCCATGAATTTCTTGCATTTCATATAGAATCAACTCTTCAGAGACCCGTTCTGGATTCCATATAAGTTGCAACAATGCGGTTTTTACGGTTTCACGTGCGGAAAAGAACAACCCCTTACAGTCTGATCCATTTGGAATGGAGCATTTCTTGGGATTTAAGGGACACTGATGTGAAGCCCTTCCAAATCCCTCATGGAAAGTTGCCAAATAAACTTCCCCAAGAAAAGCCTGAGAACAAATATAGATAGTCCTTGACTTAAGACAAGTCGCTTAGCAACTGTTCGAAGTTACATCCTGGAAAAAAGGGAGTTACAACCCAGTTCTGAAGGTTACCCACCTTCCCACGCTTTGGGTGCTCAGCAACCCAACTGCATTTACATCTGTTTGCAGCATCCCAATGACCACATTTTGCGATGGTTTTGCTGAAAACCAGCACTAACTTAGAAGTTTTCAGTAAAACCACACCATATCAAATAATGGGTTCACTGAATGTTCCCTGTGTTCACTTTATGACTGCCGTGTATATCTGCTGCACAAAAGGTCATAAACTCATTTTACCATTATCACATAAATGGCAGGCTCCAAGAAGCGTGTATGTAAGGATTACCTGTAGAGATAGTCCTCAAACTATCCTTGTAGTCCTTACGACCACAATTGAGCCAAAAATTCATATTGCTAAGTGGGAAATGTGTTAAGCGAACCTTGCCCTATTTTATGATTTTTGTTGCCACATTTATTAAACGAATCGCCTGTCAGCATTCCAGCAAACCTCCATTCCAATCAGTAACTCCGAGACAAGTATATCTCAAAAGTACTTTTATTAGAATAACACCTGGCACATCTGTGGAATCCCGAATTTAAAAGTTTTCGGGCTTTCCACAATTTCCCAAACTACAAATCCATCCTCCCTTGGTCGTCATCACATCACATGGCCCAGTCACGATCCATCCAAAAGTAAGATCCTTATTTCATCCTGCGCCATACTAAATGACCTTGAACTAACAGAATAATTTTATTTTGTCTACTTAGAGCAACTTAATTGAAATCACTCCCCCTCCCACTTTCTCAGGCTATGTGAGAAAGCGTGGAATATGGCTTCCAAAACTGACATTGCTGCAGATGTCAAATTACTAACAGGATTAAGTGATTCTAGCTTCCCCATTGATTTTGCTTGTCAGAAGGTCGCAAAAGGGGATCACGTGACTTGGGGGCCCTGAAACCGTCATAAATGTGAGTCAGTTGCCAAGCATCCAAATGTAAATCACGTGAGATCATGGGAATGCTGCAACGGCCATAAGTGTGAAAAACAGTCATAAGTCACTTTTTTCAATGCCGTTGTAATTTTAGACAGTCAAAGTTAAATGAATGGCTGTAAGTCAAGAGCTACCTGTACTGCATTGTAATGAATGCATGAATGAATTGTCTCTGCAGAGACCTCCACAGGATCTACAACACTCTGAGATGTTTAGCACGATATGGAAGGATCATAAATATTCCAATTGCTTACTGATCACAACACAGAAACTTCACAGGACTCATATTAAAAAACAATTATTACCAACCTGGGGTGCTCACATTGCATCACTGGTCAAAAGGGCCCAGCAGAGATTATACTACCTGAAACTTCTCAGAAAACAACAACTGAATGAGAAACTGCTGGTGACCTTCTACCGCTGCACCATAGAGAGTATCTTCACTTACTGCACCTCTGTATGGTTTGCCAATTGTACAGTAGCAGATAGGAAAGCACTCCAGAGGGTTAACGTCATTGCCCAGAAGATCGTTGGTTGCCCTCTCCCCTCTTTGGAAGAGCTTTATAGCTCCCGCTGCCTTAAGAAAGTCCAAAACATTCTCAAAGATCCATCTCATCCTGGGCACCCTTTTTTTGAACTATTACCATCTGGCAGATGGTACAGAATAATAAAAACAAGGACAAATAGGCTGAAAAACAGCTTCTATCCCAGGGCAGTAGCTTTTTTCAATTCTGTATAGTACAGTATTGTTGCGGTGTCGGGGTTTTTTGGTTCAATGTGTGGAGGGTGAAGGATGTGTGTTTGTGTTTATTTTCATGGTCATGATGTGCACTGAAGATGGTGTTTGATTTTGTTGTATGAGGTGCAATGACAATAAAGTAAACTAAACTAAACTAAACCTGCCTTCAATCGAGGACCTGTATACTGCACAAGTCAAAAAGAGGGCTGTGAAAATATTTACAGACCCCTGACATCCTGGACATAAACTATTTCAACTCCTACCCTCGAAATGACACTATAGAGCACTGCACAGCAGAACAACTAGACACAAGGACAGTTTCCCCCCCCCCCAAAAGCCATCACTCTGCTAAACAAATAATTCCCTCAACACTGTCCAACTATTTACAAAGTCTGCACTACTATTATTATTAAACTTCTTATTACTCCTTATCACCCATCCCCTCCCACTTGTGACTGTATGACTGTAACTTTGTCGCTTGTATCCTTACGCTTTATATTGACTGTTTCCTAGTATGATTTGATTGCTTATTGTACCCTATGACTATTATTAAGTGTTGTACCTTATGATTCTTGCCTCTTGATGAATGTATCTTTTCTTTTATGTACACTGAGAGCATTTGCACCAAGACAAATTCCTTGTGTGTCCAATCACACTTGGCCAATAAAGAATTCTATATTCTATTCTATATATATTCTATAAAAGATCCTGATAGTTTGATACTACATTTACTGCAGAAGTGGTATTCAGCCGGTTCAGGTGGGTTCTGGCAGACTGGAAGCGAAAATTTTGACTAGTTTGCAGAACCGGCAAATACCACCTCTGGCTAGGCCTGCTCACCCACCCCTGCTCTTTCCTCTGCTATATTCTGTTGTTTCTTAGCTCAGCTGATCTGCGTGGCACAGCGGATTGCCGTGCCTCAGCTGAGCTAAAAAAACAGCACAGCTCACCAGCGTTGATACAGAGGCTGGTGTTTGAGCCCTGAGTGCGAAGCGAGCTCTTTGAACCAATAAGAAACTTTTTTGAAACCCACCATTGATTTACTGCTAGGAACAGCTAGCTGAAGAACACAGAAGTTGCTTTCAAACAGGAATAGGCAATTTGGTGTGCTCTTGATGCTTGGCTTAATAATTCCCATTTTCATTACAACCCTTCTTTCGTCCTCAGTCACTCCCATTTATAATAAGGTGCTACCCTAAAATAACATACAGCAAAGTTTTATAAGGTCTACTGAGCTAATTTAAGTGAAATATGAGAACAATGTGTACACATGTAAATTTAATTTCTAAAGAAAAAATGAATTTCAAATGCAGTGGTTCTAAGGAAAATTGGAATAGTTATTAGTTTGGAATTTCTCATGAGGAAAGCGTTTCAATTATTTCCTTACAGAATTTAAAACTGATGTGGAATCGGGAGCAAATCTTCATTATATTCACTCAACCTACAGGGTTAAAGAGCTTTGTAAATAACTTCAGGGATGTGTCTATGCTCACAACTGACTCTGATTAAAGATTTAAATGTAGTTACACCAAGTAGGAAACCTTGAACAAATAAGACCAGGAGAGAAGCCCAGGTGTAGAGTTGTAATTGCAGGAATGTTCCAATCTCGGATGGCAAACCTCAGATAAAGAATGTTTCCAAGCAAATACAACTCAGGTAAACAAAGTCACTAATCTAAAGGAGGACAGAGAGAGGAAGTAAACATATGTTAGACTTTAACTAGAGATAATTAATTGTATGGATTACTGTGCTAAACAGCAACGAAAGTTAAGCAGTAACCAAACTTGTCATTACAACACCCAGGGAATGGAGATCTTGACAGATCTTAAGTGAGAAAGCAAGAGAAGCAGAACTGCATAGATGATAGATCTTCTTGAAAGCCATTGTAGAGTTAAGAGGCTTGCTGATACCTGAAGCTATGCTATCCTGTATCAGCTCTTTCCCCATCTACCCTTCTTGGTATTTGTTGTTGTTGCTCAGTCACTAAGTTGTGTCCAACTCTTCACAACCCCATGGACCAGAGCACACCAGGGGGCCCTGTCCTCCACTGTCTCCCGTAGTTTGCCCAAATGGATGTTCATTGTGTTGATCACCATCTAACCATCTCATCCACTACTGTCCCTTTCTTCTTTTGCCTTCAATCTTTCCCAGTCTTTTCCAATGAGTCCTCTCTTCTCATTAGATGGCCAAAGTATTTGAGCTTCAGCTTCTCCAATATTATATTCAATGGGTTTTAATATTTGATGGTGGTGCAGTGGTTAGAATGCCATATTGCAGGCTAACTCTGCCCATAGTCAAGAGTTTGAACCTGAGCAGCTCAAGGTTGACTCAGCTTTCCATCCTTCTGAGGTCGACAAAATGAGGACCCAGATTGCTGGAGGCAATATGCTGACACTGTAAACCACTCAGAGTGTGAAGTGGTATATAAGTCTAAGTGCTATTGCTGTATTTAAAGTATTTTTCACTTTCAACACTGCCACCGCTGCATGACAATTAAAGACCCAAAAGCCTTCCAGGATGAGAAATTCGATTTGGCTTAAAAACAATGTCTCAGGTTAAGGTCCAGGTTTTGAGAAAGGAGCTTCAATGGGATGTGTTTTGGCCTCTCAGCCACCAATCCCTCCAACAGCTGAATTAGAGGAGGAGGAGGAGGAGGAGGAGGAGGAGGAGGAGGAGGAGGAGGAGGAGGAGGAGGAGGAGGAGGAGGAGGAGGAGGAGGAGGAGGAGGAGACATGGGAATCAGGATCAGCATCAAGGCAACCTGAGAGCTTGAGGGGGAAGAGGGAACAGAGCTGGCAGAGAGAGAGAGAGAGACAGAGCCTGGGCCATCCATCAGCCCTCAGATGGAGACTCAACAGCCCCAGGTATGGAGGTGGCGGATGAGGAAGAGGAGGAACAGCTGGGTCCAGTGCTTGACACGTGGATGCACAGAAGGCAGAGAGGAGAGGAGAGCAGTGGAAATCTGTGGGCTGATCCTTGGGACAGAAGAGCCACCGCTGCTAGCGAAGCCCCACCCTAGCTCTGGGAATAAAAGGCAGTGGGCAGGGAGATGAATAGATGTGGCAGACAACTATTCATCTCCCTGCCGGACAGACTTGTTAGCCTGCTGTAAGAGAGAAACTTTTTGCAGAGGCTACTGGTGCTCCTAATCAAGGATTCATTGCTTCAACTACAGAGGGCTTGTCGTGTTTGGGGAGCTGGGTCAGAGCGGGACGTCTTCAAATGTTAAAAGCACAATGATTATAAAACTTTGTGAGGTGACCAAGCGAAGCCACCGCAGCCCTGTTGGAGATATGAGAAGATTGAGAAGGTTCCTTTTCTCATAAAGACTATGCACGCAGATAGAAGTTCCTCCATGCTAAGGTGAATCCTGGCTAAACCAGTTCCTTCTAAGCACTGTAGAACCCTATGGCCAAACCAGAACTTGATTCACTTGCTAGTGGGATGGCTGAGCTAGGAGGCCATTATGGCTTGCTTAACCAACCATAATTTTAAAAAAATCTGATCTAGCATTATTTGTGAATGACGCCTATGTGTCTATATGAAAATGCCTTCTTTGCAGTAGCTGAATCCACACCAACCCTCTTTGAAATAATAGCAATAGCACTTAGACTTACTTACAGTGCTTTACAGCCCTCTCTAAACAGTTTAGAGTCAGCCTATTGCCCCCAACAATCTGGGTCTTCATTTTACCCACCTTAGAAGGATGGAAGGCTGAGTCAACCTTGAGCCTGGTGGGATTCGATCTGTCAAATTGCAGGCAGCTGGCTGTCAGCAGAAGTAGTTTGCAGTACTGCCCTCTAACCACTGTGCCACCAAAGGCTCTTATGGTTTGCACAACCTTGTGGCACGTACTGTTACTGCTGGTGAGATCTGTTACCTCTTCCTGGAGCCCTCTCTCCTATCTTGTGGGCTTCTTCAGAGGTTGGACACAGATTGCTATGCCTTCCCATTCAAGACAAAAATAGGAGACTCCAGGCTATAACACCCTGCCAATAAAGGCTGGATTCTATCAAATCTGTTTTGTTCTGGCAGCCAGCAGGATAAATAGGACCCCAAACCCCACTTTTGGCAGCTTGTAGAGTACTTGAAATGAGTCAAACTTTCAATAAAGCTAGCCTCAGAATATTCAGGAGGTTTTGTGCTTTATTTTCAGCGTTTCAACTCCATATGCCTTCAGGATTTCAATCCAGTTTATATTCAAATTTGCCACACCATTCTCAGGCTGCTTGTGTTGTTCCTCTCATTTTCAGCTTGGAAGCCCTAGGCTCTGGTGGAAAACGATTGCTTTCATATTTTAAGCTATCCCCCCCCTTTTTTTTTAGAAAAAGGAAAGGAAGAGTATATTGCTAACCAGATCTCAGTGGAGCTCTGATATTGAAAACAGAAACTGCAGTAATCACTGTTGTGTAACTGGAATGTTCACTCTGGCAAAGGGAGGGTTCCACTGCTTGAAAGTGGATTCAATTAAAACCCTTAAGAAGCTAGTAACAGATTCCACTTAATTAATTCATTCACAGCATTTAAAATCTCCATGATAATTATTTTAGTTTGAATATTTCCTCTCATTGACACAAAGCCACCAGTACTAAATTTCCGTACTTGTTGTGAGAAGGTCTCTTGGGAAGCAGAGGTCAACTGAGGAAACTGTCCAAAGAGGCCTTCGTGCTTCTTCAAGAACTATACATAGCATTCACTTCCCGCCGGCACTGGCATTTGCAACAAAACACGGTCGCAATTTTGGTAATGGCTGGATTAGACTTAAATTCTTGATTATTCTGAGCCAAAACTTCGAGCCCGAAGAGCAAGTTGTGTGGGTGCAAATCGCAAGGATAAATATTGTGCAGAAAAGCAGGAGCTGAGATAGATATCTTGAAAGCAGCTCAAGATGTGATAAGGCAATCAACTGAATACGTTGGGTGGAGTGAAGTAGTGTAGAAGATTTAATAAGCTGAAGAATGGGGCTTGATCATGGTTTAAGTAGGGAACAAGGGTCCAACGTAGAGGGGAGATGAAACAAAGTACAAGGTGGGTTAGGCTATCAATATATACAAAATAACAGGGTGAGGTGGAATTTTCTTTCGTTCAGATTGTACCCTATGACTATTATTAAGTGTTGTACCTTATGATTCTTGACTCTTAACGAATGTAACTTTTCTTTTATGTACACTGAGAGCATTTGCACCAAGACAAATTCCTTGTGTGTCCAATCACACTTGGCCAATAAAGAATTCTATTCTATTCTATTTTATGCAGAAAGGCAACCTATAAAAAGGAAGCTGAAGAAAAGCAAAATGTTTTCAAAGAAAAACCAGAAAGTCCAGTTGCCTCTTGAAAAAGGATCTTTGGGACAACCATGACCTGGATGACTGAGAATCTCCATAGAGATATAAAAAGGAAAATTATTGACTCCTCCCTGAACTGCATCTTTTGGCCCCTTCACCTTAAGTCTTAACTATAGCATCAGTTATAATTGTGTCTCTTTGATTAATATAAGAAGTTGCCACTCTTCGATTCCTGGTACCGTGGTTAACATAATACGTTTGGAAAAACAAATCTTAAAAGTGCCCTAAATACATCCCACTCTGTGCTTTCAGACAAGATGGGATTTATTTAGAAAGGGAGCAAGGTATAGCAAGCTGCTTTTTAGAATTATATCTCACAACAGGAACATCAATTGACAGAATTAATCAAGTAGAACAAAAAAAAACACATATAATTGTAGCTGTCCTCATCTCACTGTCCTCATTTAAGTGAAGTTATTCTGGTGTTTTTTTTCACATTGAAGCTTTAGTTGTCAGGCAGCTGAGTGATTTAATTAGTCATTTACTTTGAAACACTCCTGCCTTCTCTTTCAGCGTGTAAACTGACCTCAAACAAGATGGACAGAAAAAAATAAATAAATGACAGCACTGCATCTTGGAACAGCCTTTCTAAACCTACTACTTTCCAGGTGCATTGGGACTACACCTCCCAAAATTCTCAGCTAGCATGAACCATGGTGAATTTGGAAGGAACTCAGTTATGGAAGATGGATGCCTCATAAAAGATGCAATTTACTTGACAAAGTTCTGGTATGAAATCTTCTCTGGCATACATAAAAACTTGTAGAATTTTTTTTCCTGAAAACTCTCTGTTAGCTTCCCTTTAGAGAATTATAGTTTCCATATCCATCTTCTAAATCAGATAAATGTTTTAAAATATGGTAAATGTGAGACATGCAATCACCACATCACTGCTGTGACAATAAAATGAGGCAGGGTTCCTCTGCGCACTATTTTGAGGTCTCAGAGCGAAAGCTGAATATAAATTGGATGGATGGATTGACAGATGCAAAATTAGAAAAATGTATTTAAGAATCTGGATCCCTTTCTTTCTCTGTCATTATCCCAGTCTAAACTGCCCCCAAATCCTTAAAACAGAAATGAAGAATGTAAGAACAAAGTGAAAACAGACAAAAATATTTTGACTGTAGATTATTATTTCAGATGGGTTGCACTTTAAAATTGTAAATTTCCTCTCCTCTACCACATTATACTATATGCATGGTGTAACATGCATCCTTCTCATAAATGTCTACATTTGTAGACAACCAAAGTGTATAGTACATTCCTTCTTTTAGGTTCCTTAAATATGCTTCAGTGGGTTTCAATTTCTACAATTCTCCAGTAAAAGTCCAACATAGAGAGCATACGGCTGGCGAAAGCTGCATTACATCACCAACCATCATTGTGTACCCACAAGGCAGACCATATCCTTTCATTTAAGCAAACAAACTCAGAAGGTGAGTATTTTACACAGGCCAATAACACTGCAAAATAAAGGAAGCTGCTATGGTATGTGGTAGACTTCCTCTGCTTTCCATATGTTTTGGATTACAGCCCCATTGTTGGCATGCTGGCTGAGGCATCTGGAAGGTAAAGAATGCAGGAAAACTGAGCAAAAATCACTGACACTCCATGTGGACAACATCTGTGTCAGCAGTCTGGAAATTAAGAGAACCCTGCGTGACAAATTACTGTCATTTCTCTTTCCCCGAATTCTCTTTGTTTCCTCAAAGCAACGCTTTTACTGCAGAGGTGAACTTCACCTATTCAGATACCAACACGAGTTCCCTTGTCCCTTTGGGGTTAATAACTGTATGTAGGCCAAACTGGGAATTTAAAAAAAACAAAAACATTCTGAAGGAAGAAAGTGCCATCCACACTGTGCCCAGAAAACTGGATGAAGCCACCAGGAGGTAGGTTCAATTTAAAGAGAATGCTCCTTTTTATTGTGCCATAAATTTACATAGGCCACCTCTAGCGTAATGATGATTGACTAATCATCATTAAGTAGGTTAATCCTGAAACTTCCACAGTTTGCTGTACATGTGATCCTCCCTCACAACAGTTCATTTAATGACCGTTCAAAGTTACAACATCAATGAAAAAAGTGACTTATTGCTGTTTTTCACACTTATGACTGCTGCAGCGTCTCCATGGTCATGTGATCAAAATTGAGACATTTGGCAAAAGGTCAACTTATAACCTTTGCCACATGACCTCCTAGGATCATGCCATCCCCTTTTACGACCTTCGGACAAGCAAAGTCAATGGGGAAGCCAGATTCACATAACAACCTTGCTACTAACTTAACAACTGAAGTGGTTCACTTAATAGCTGTGACCAGAAAGGTCGTAAACTGGGGCAAAACACAACATATATCTCACTTTAGCAACATAAATATTGGGCTCAATTGTGGTCGTAAGTTGAGGGCTACCTGTATTTTGTTCCTCCCAACAGCTAATTTCCTTTGAGAAGAATAGCAGGTACAACATTCTATTCTATCTATATATATAAAAAGCGAAATATAACTCACGCATCATCACAAAATCTCCAGAACCGTAAAGCCTACAAACTTGAAATTTGGCGCGTATGTTCCTCTTGGCTTCCAGGGACTCACTAAGAATTTTCTGAAATGATCATCAGAGCATTAGTATTCCGTATATTATTATTAACACACTCTGATGCTAAGGCCACAAACATAGCTTAGGAGATGTGTCACATCAAACCCAGCCTGCTTTTAACACTTTGTTGCTATCTCCTAGCATTGTTACCTGGCCCTATTCAGTGACAGGGCCAGCACTGCTCAACCCAAAGAAGAAAATGCAGATTGACTAAAATAATTTATAAAAATGACTACTGAACATCAAAACATCAACCCAAGCATTGGGACCTTTGAAAGCCTGGTTTTAGAATCCTGCCATTAATGCAAATTGGCAGTAGCCCAAGCATCACCTAAAACATCCAGCTCTGATGTAAAAAGACCAAGATAAGAATACACTAGACCAAAACATGCTGGGCAAGTCACTCAAAATTGACATCTTTTTGTATCAGATTGGCCTGAAGGTTTAACTGATGTTACACAATGGAAGGACAAAGTACTTGTTATTAAGTACTGGGAGGCACCATAGTATCTTGTTTCTAAGCCACTGGCAGAACAATAATTCATGCTTGTTGCTGGTCATCAATCAGCAATCCAACCCCTTTTGGTTTTCTAAGCTAGAACAGAGAGTTGTTTACTTTTAATGGTGTTTCAGCAATTCATTCATTCTGTCAAATTCTGGTTCTCAGGCTTGCAAGAACTGGGCAAGCCAGCAACACCTGTTTGGAAAGATAATATGAACACGCTCCAAAATAACAAACCACCAGCTAGTACCTAAGCTGCCACAATAATTACTTCTAATGAGTGAGTCACATTACGAGCCTAAACACAAATAGCATTCCTGTTTGGCCAAGTTTGACAGATGCCTTTCAACATCTGTGAAGGCCTTCTGAAAGTTGAAGCCTTCAGGTGTGTTGTGATATTAACTCTCAGGATTGCTCCATGGGAGATTCCCTATTATTACTGAAGGGGTCAAGACTGAGGAGATCCAGGTTCAAGTCTTTTCTCAGCCACAGAAACACACCGGATGACACTCCCCCACAGCCCAAGCTAAAACCCCATGGTTGTGGTGGTGATGGAGATAATATAACAAATCATATGTTACTCCTATCTCGTGGCTCCTTCGAAGCCTGAGTCCGTGGAGGATGATGAGTTGGAGGTGGGGGTCAATGGAGGTCGAGGGGGTGGCCTTGTTGGCTTCAGAGGAACACGGGTAGGACAAGACGAGGCAGCCCTGGGTCTCTTGGGACTGCTTGCCAGCAGGGAAGAACAGGAGAAGGATGACCAAGAGAGGAGGGGGAAGAGAGGGCAAGCAGTGGAGATTGTTAAGCCTGGATTCCCCAACGGTGTTAAGGAAAACAAACTAAACAGAATGTACAGCGAAGTCAGATAGGAAGACAGGTAAATGTGTGAGATAAGTTTTCTAGTTAACACGCAGTAAAAATACAGATACGCTTGTGCTATCAAAATTATAATTTATTCCATTTAAGAATTATAGCATAGTCATGTAAACAGTCCAGTAGTCATATATCAATTTCAGTCAAGTCTTGTCAGGGATACTCTATTTGCAAAGTCCGTGTTGAATAGCCAATGTCAGTACACTTACAATAAATCAGTCCAATCTTCTCTCCGTTGAGAAATATCAACACACTTCTTCACTCCCCATTTCAGCAAGAACGCAGTCTTCAATAAGCCAGCCAGTAAGAGCCAGAGAGTGCCTTGCTGCTTATATAGTACTTTTACAGCTGCACCCTTAATTACATTCCTTTAGCTTAAAGTCACATACACTTTATCTGACAAACCATGATTCATCATTTTATTATCTTTACCCAAAACAGTTAGGGTAAAACAATGTTATCCCTAACAGAGATGACCAATGGAACTCAGGGATTGAACAAGGACCACCTGATCCCCAGGCATGGAGACTGGAGAGAAGGCAGGAACAGCACAGGCTGACCCGACAACTTGGGAGGAGAGCGCCTCACCCCTCTTCACAAAGCACACCTGGGAACTGAGATTTAAGGAGATGCTGTAGGGAGGGTGCTTGTCGGAAACAAGTATGCATTCGTGGAGTTTTGTGTGCCGTTGCTGACATCTGGAGTTCTCTGGACTTCTTGCCTTATAGTTGCCTTGTTCCTTTGCTTTGTGTACTCATTGCTTTATTCCTTTGCTTCATTGAACTCCTTGCCTTGTTCCCTTGCCCGCTGGACTTCTTGCCTTGAAACCATTGTGCTGACAGCATTTTGCTGGGCTGCTTACAGCCAGAGGCTGCTGGAGGTGTGTGTGTGTGAGCACTTTGCTCCAGGACTTGCCATAAATGTGGGAGTGTTTGGGGGAAAATTGGGAGCAATAAAGGGGAGCTTGACCTATCAACTGACCATGTTGCCTCCATGCCTCTCCCCAGGTCATCACACCATATGAGAAAAGGCAGAATATAAAACTATCAGATCAGTTAAAGGAAATGCAAACAAATGGATGAAATGGAGAAGTTTGGGCAGATCATCAGAACCAGATCCATGCACATCCCCAGGGTACTTATAGGGCAGGCCTAAAGCAATTTTTATAAAAGAAATAGTAAACAAGTCTTAGTTTTTCTTCACATCCACCATCACATCCACGACATTGCTGATTCCGCAATATGAACTGGGAGAATACTCAGGCTGCATTCAAAAAGTGTTAAGCGGATTTGAAATTCATGACAGCAGTATAGGATTTCCCGAGCTCCATGGCAATTTCTTCTTATGCAAATATTTATGAATCGCATCCACTGCTTCTCATGGCTTCTTTCATCAAGGATTTTCATAAGTAATTCTGCCAGACCGAGTGGCTTTCATAAGAACATGTTTTTTTTTGCACCAAGGAAGAAAGCCCATCTTATTTCCGCTAGAGCAACATCAAATAGCCATTGAAATATTCTCTGTCTCTTTAATTTTTGTTTGGATTTGATCAGTCTATTATCTCATTATGAGTTCCCTCCTGCAATTCAAGCCTTTAGTTCCTTTCTCTTTCTTTTCTTTGGTTTTGTAAAGAACATTGGGGGGCGGGGGGGGGGGCGGCAGTGAGTGAACTATTTTTTTTTTTAAAGAAGACTTATTAACTGATATAAAAGAAAGACTGAATGCACCAGTTGTTTGAATAACTTGACAGCATAACTAGGATCAATGAAACTGGAAGACAGCCTAAGCCAGTGAAAGACACTTTCATTTCTAACATGTTGAATCGTGCCTTGCTATAAGTTGGGACAAGCTTTACTTTGATTCATTGGAGTGCATTGTGCTGCCTATACCCAGCATAGAAACCAACCCAAGGACATAATCAAACTACAGTTGAGTGTAAACCTGATACCCTGAATATTAACTTATCCGGGAGTTTGGAAGATGTAAAATATTAGAGAACTTGGTTAAATAGCGAGATCCTAACATTAATTCAGAATTTAAATCAATGAAAGCTCAGTCCCTAAGAAATGCAGCTTTGATTAGTAGCCTCAGTTCTATTGTCTTCAGTTGAAGAGAGAGAAATACGTGGTCGGAAACAATGAAATGTTAGAATATTTTAGAATATTTCTGGGATAAGCTCCTTTAAAAGGATCTACAGCACACATCAAGAAAATTATTATTTATCCATTCATTGACAGCCATGCAAATAACTTTGCAGTACATCTAAATTAATCAAAGCAGCCAACTAGATACACGCTCCCTGAAACTTCTATAGTTCTTGTCTCCTTTGTCGCCAATATGACAAATCTCCTGAAAACAGATTTTAGCTCTCTGAATGTCAGGGAGGCTCAGGGCTATGAAGAGATTTTGATGAATGAAAAACTATATAGATGCAAATAAAGTTAAGCTTCCTAAATATCTTGGATTGGATTTGCTCATCTTCCAAATTGCATTTTGTCTTTTCTTTTTGAAAGCTCTACTGGATGACCAAATGGAGGAAATGGTTTTGCTTGTAAATCCGTGCACAAGTGAGTGTATGTGAAAATTAAAAGCAGTTGATCTGTAATTTGAAGTGAAAGATAGCACTGCTAGAAGATAGAAGCATACACGTGTGTGCAGGCACATGTGTGTGCACGTGTGTGCATATGTGGAGGTGTGTCTAGATATGAAAAGAATTTGCTTCCCGCCTGCAAAGATTTTGATGCTGTTCTGCTGGAAAGAACTGCAACTGGCTGGCTCTTATTTTTAAATTATTTATGTCCTTAATGTATTAAATTTTAAATATATATACAGTATATAGCCTGCTCACTCTCTCTCTCTCTCTCTTTTTTAAATCTTGAACTACCCGTTTTCTTCTTTCAGCTCCACCTTTATTTTCCTGGACTGACCTATTTTTTGAAAGTAACCTTTGGAATGTCACCCTAGATTCAGTGCATCTCAATCCAAACAGCATCCCTAGACAAAGCCATACACACCCAATGGTTATTATCTTTGCTACCAGCACAAGAGAAGCCATCACATCTCTCCCCATCAAGGGCTTGTCTCCAGAACAAGCTACTTTTCAAGGCGGTAGTGACTTTTTCAGACTGCCAGCAGCTTTAAAGCACCGCTTTCATCTTTGGTACGCTTCATCAGCTTTTTAAAGCAGTCTGACAGCAAACATCTTATTTCTACTATTTGGAAAACTCTGGGTCCCGGAAACTCTCCTCTTTGAAAGCTCCAGTCTGCTTCTTCAAGCCCATGAAACCGAAGCAGCCAAGATCTCAGCAAAAGCAGCACAGAAGGGCCCTTGTGCATTGTTAACATTTTAAATATGTTTACATTTTTTTAAGCAGCAGGAATGCGATAGTTCGTGTCCCTTCGTTTTCTATGGAACACTGGCCCCAGATGAAGAAACTCCTCATTCCTATGCCAGAAGTCCCTTCTATTGCTGAGATAGTAGGCACAATTTGATGGAAACACATTTGGGGCTTACTTGCAGAAGTAAGAGGTTGGTTTGAGATACAGGTAGTCCTCAACTTACAACAGTTCATTTAGGGACCGTTCAAAGTTGCAACAGCTGTCAGCGTTCCAGCAACGCATCATTCCAACCAATAACTCAGAGGCAGACATCACTGAAAGGTTCCCTTTAATTGGATAGTAACTGGTACATCTGTGGAATCCCGAATCTGAAAGGGGCTTCCTTGCAAAAGTAAAAAAAAACTACAAATCCATCCCCCATACCCATCATCACATCACATGGCCCAATCACCATCTGTCCCCAAAGTAAACTTTCCTTTTCACTATGCGCAACACTACGTGACCTTGAAACAACAAAAGAAATGCATTTTGTCTAACTAGGTATACTCCAATGAATTCCCACCCTCCCACTTTCCCAGGCTCAACGGTGGCAACGTGGGAGCATCGAATCTCAATATGGCTTCCAAAGCTGACAACAGCACTGAAAAAAGTGACTTATTATCATTTTTTTTTTCATACAGCATCCCTATGATCGTGTGATTAAAATTCAGATTCTTGACAATTGGTTCATACTTACAACTGTTGCTGTGTCCTAAAGTCATGTGATCCCCTTTGGCAACCTTTTGGCAAGCAAAATCAAGAGGGCAGCCAGGTTCACTAAACAGCTAAATCAGGGGTGTCCAACCTTGGCAACTTTAAGACTTGTGGACTTCAACTCCCAGAATTCCTCAGCC